>NW_025335268.1:39467778-39473912 GCF_004798865.1 Varanus komodoensis | reverse complement strand
GTTCCTTTGAATTGCTCTGAAAAAGAGTGTTTTATACAGCATAGTTTATTGGCTTAAGGCCATCACTTCAAGCAAGGTTATTTTAGGATGACTACATTAAACCTTGATTATATTGAGGCACAAGGCCCAAAGGTTAAGCTTTTTTTAATTGTATGAGAAATACCATAAATATTTGGAACTGCGCTGCACTGTACTACACTGCACTACCCCGCCAACTTACTTTATTGCTGTTGTTGAATAATTTTAATGCAGACTGGTAACAGCTTTGACTCATGCATTGCTTTTTTACTAGCTAACATAGACATGGGTGTGGTGATATTTGATATTCAGACTAAATGCTTTACTTGTCCACAGTTCTCAGGCAACTCCACAAAGCTTATAAAATATGGGCAGTAAGTATCCAGTGAGGTGCAACCACTAATTTAAATTACATTGTGCTAATGTAAACTACTTGAGTGCAATGCCAATAGCTTATACTATTGCTGTTGTGCTATAGTAATTCAAGCCAATACCATGTAATTTCAAATTACCAATTGCACCACACTAGATACTGCCTCGTGTGTTTTCAAACCAGACCACACACAAGAAATGAAATGGTAAAATATTTTTTAAAGAGCCAAATATTCCAAAATTAGATTAATAAATAAGACATTGATTTATTTCATTATATTCTGAGGTGATACAATTGCATTGCTGTTGTCCAAAATTTACTCTCAGAATTGTGAAACCATGAATGTCATTGTTGCTTAAAAAGGTTCATTTGGAATATTTTGGTTTCCATTACCTGGCTTGTAACCTGGTGTTTGTGATGAGTAACATTCATTGTGTTGTAACCAAGGATAGAAAGTCAAATCCGTGCACTCTTTAGATATATGGGTTCCAGCTGGTAAAAGTAGTCAAGTCAGACCCCAAAAATATTTTTAAAGGGGAGTAAAGAGACTCACTTTTTGCGAAGAGTATCTACATTGAATCAAATTGTATACTCTTGCCTATTGTCTAGCAAAAGTACATTTGAAAATAATGAAATTTCATGCAAAATAATAAAGGCCTGTAATTCGCAAGGATAAATGGTGGATTCTTTCATTTTGCGTGTATATTCTTCTTTCAGTGTTTTAACCATTCTTGCAATCTTTTTTTAAATACCCAGTATAAAAATTCAATGTGTGTATAAGTGAGCAGAATTTTCTTAGATTGTATTGTGACTTATGGCATACTGTAGTGGAAGAATGAATTTTAAATCCATAAACATCACAGAATTCACTTTGAAATCTAAAAAACTAGTATCTTTCTAATATGTCTAAACTGATCTTATTCCTAACTTAGACCCAAAAGAATTTTTCAGCATAGTACCTGAAGGGGAAAGGTTAACACTGTAACTGACAAAATGCTAGAAAGACCAGGTGCCAGAATCATCCTCCTCCCTTTGTGTTGTGTGTGAGAGCTATCAGAAATTATGGCTTCAAGGACTAACAGCACACCTGGAGTAAATGGCTGGCCCCAAGGACAGGAGGATGGGCCATCACCCCACAGGTCTTGGGAAGTTCTATGTGCTGCCTGTTCTCCATGTTGGAGAGTGCTGTGGCATCCCTGTGTACCCTGTGCCTGAAGAAGGTATAGTAGAGCTATGTATAGCTGAGGCTAGAAGTAGTTTGCATTTTTCTGTCCAAGAGGGCCAACAAGGCCCTGTATTGTTGCTGCTGTCCAACTTCCCCTTTTCCCCTTCCCTTCCCCCTTTTTACCTAGTTTCATCCTTTTAGCCTGTGTGTTTTAGTCCCTCCACTCATATTTTATCCTTTTAAATGACTTACTTTGTTCCCTAAGCTTGAGTTTGTCAAGTGCCGCATCCAGTGACTGGTCCAAGGACCAGGGAAATTCTGGGTGGGATTCACCCAGGTGGCCTGGGGAACGTAATCCCAGATGGCTTTCTGTTACAAAACCATCTTTTACTCAATGTGAAATAGTTTTGAAGGTTCACAGGTACTGACAGGCTGCTCATATCTCATGAACCTTCTCTAGATACAGCTATCTATTGATACAGCTGTCTATTGATGCAAAATGTTCACTTTTGGAACAACTGAACAATTCAGAACAATGTTTAGGGGCAACTCGATGTGTTAGTCTTTTTTTTTAAATCCAGTAAATTCTGTAAAATTGTGTCAGCAGCAACAGTAAAAATACATAAAATGTTTATTCCCCAACTTGCAGTTTACATCTTTCAGCTTCTTTCCTCCTTTCCAATGTAACTTCACAATAACAATCCTGTGAAGTAGGTTAAGCTGAGAGCCATACTGGCTCTCTGGATCAAATAATAATATTTTCAGCCACAACTGCAAAGGAATACAGTTCTGTGAGTGCAGCAATTGGAAGTCACAACTGGGTTAATGTCTTCAGGGGCATTGACACAACTAGGTTTTGAACAGGCATTTATCTCCCTTTGGGTTCTGTTGTGTTCTGTTTTTGGCAGCTAAGATGAGATGCTGATGGAAAGCAAATGCAAGAGTGATCTTTGCTTACAAAAAGGGGGTTAATAGGATTTACTGCCCCTTTGCAGCAAGAACCTTTCTTTTTTTTCTTATTTGCGCTAGACCATTTTAAGAGTGATCTTATTCTTCCAATTGTTCTAGAGAATCTAAGTGCATGCAAGCATGGAAAACTGCAAGCCACTCCCTTTTAAAAGGAGCTTTCAGTTTTGATAGTTACTGCTCCTGTTAGGTGTTTTCATCAGGGTTTCCCCTTGTGGGGCTTCCTGTCCTCTCGAGGCCGGGGCTGGAGTGCCTCCACTTGGTGTTGGGCGACTGAGACAGACTGGGGATTCTGTTGGTATACCGTGCACCCTTCTGCCCAACAGACTCCCTGCCTGAGCTGTCGGAGATCGTCTCGGACCTGGTGTTGAAGACTCCCAGGATGTTGGTCCTGGGGGACTTTAATCTCCATGCCGAGACGGTTCTAACCGGGGCGGCTCAGGACTTCATGGCCTCCATGGCGGCCATGGGCCTGTCTCAACATGTCAGTGTCCCGACCCATGAACATGGACACACTCTGGACCTGGTTTTCTCAACGGGGCAGGAAGAGGGTGATCTGAGGGTGAGGAATTTAAGTTTGACGCCCTTGTCACAGTCAGATCACTTCCTCATAAGGTTTGAGCTCGAGAGTGGCCTTTCCCTCTGTAAGGGTGCGGACCCAATTGTATTGGTCTGCCCCCGGAGCTGGATGGATCCTGATGGATTCCTGAAAGCTCTGGGGGATTTTCCGGTTGACAAGGCTGGTGATCCTGTCGATGCCCTGGTTGAACTATGGAATGAGGAAATGACCAGGGCTATTGACACGATCACTCCCAAGCATCCTCTCCCACCTGACAGAGCCCGTTCATCTCCTTGGTATACACCAGAATTACGGGCAATGAAGCAGGTTGGGAGACGTCTAGAATATAGGTGGAGGAGATCATGGGGTGAATCTGACTGAACACACTTAAGAGCCCACTATCGAGCCTATGCTGTGGCGGTGAGGATGGCGAAGAAGAAATTCTTCTCCGCTTCCATTGCCTCCACACAATGCCGTCCGGCGGAGCTCTTTCGGGTGGTACAAGGGCTGATACATCCGGGCCAAAAGAAAGATCTCGTACCACCCTCGAAGGCCCGCTGTGATGACTTTGCCAGGCATTTCAAGGAGAAAATCGCTCAGACACCATCGAGTCCACATTTAATGGATGAATTTCAGTTGTTGCAGCCTGATGATGTGGACAAGGTGCTTGGACAAATACGCCCTGCCACCTGCTTACTAGACCCATGCCCATCTTGGCTACTTAAGAAAGCCAAGGACGGGATTGGGACCTGGATCCTGGAGGTGGTCAATGCCTCTTTAAGAGACGGTCGGGTACCTTCCTCTTTAAAAGAGGCGGTAGTCCAGCCAGTTCTAAAGAAGGCATCCCGGAATCCAGAGGTGGCCACCAATTATAGACCAGTGGCCAACATCCCATTCCTGGGCAAGGTGCTAGAGTGGGTGGTGGCGGGGCAACTCCAAGCACTCTTGGATGAAACTGATTATCTGGACCCATTTCAGTCCGGCTTCAGACCCGGGTATGGCACTGAATCTGCCTTGGTCGCTCTGTACAATGACCTGTGCATGGAGAGAGACGGGGGGAGTGCATCCCTGTTAGTTCTTTGGGACCTCGCAGCGACTTTTGATACCATCGACCATGGTATCCTTCTGAATAGGCTAGCAGGATTGGGAGTTGGAGGCACCGCGTGGCATTGGTTCTACTCCTATCTCAACGGCCGATTTCAGAAGGTGGTGCTGGGGGACTATGGCTCTGCGCCATGGCAGTTACACCATGGAGTTCCGCAGGGGTCCATCTTGTCCCCCTTGCTATTCAACATCTACATGGAACCACTGGGAGAGGTCATCAGGAGGTGTAGGCTGCAGAATCATCAGTACGCTGATGATACCCAGCTCTACCTCTCGTTTTCCACCAATCCAGGTGAGGCAGTTGCTGTGCTGAACCGGTGCCTGGCCAAGGTAATGGGCTGGATGAGGGCCTATAAACTGAAGCTCAATCCAGACAAGACGGAGGTTCTGTTGGTGGGTGGTTCGGGTCTCGGGATGGGGGACTTGGGCCTTGTCCTAAATGGGGTTGCACTCCCTCTGAGGGACAGGGTTCGCAGCTTAGGAGTGCTCCTCAACCCTGAGCTGTCTCTAGAAGCTCAGGTGACGGCGGTGGCGAGGAGCGCCTTCCTTCAGCTTCGGCTGATCCATCAGCTGCGTCCCTTCCTGGAGAACGACTGCCTGGTGACAGTGACACACATGTTGGTAACTTCCCGATTAGATTTCTGTAACGCGCTCTATGTGGGGCTGCCCTTGAAGACGGTCCGGATACTTCAATTGGTGCAGAATAGAGCTGCCAGGCTGCTGACGGGGACTGGGCGTTGTTCTCATATAACCCCAGTTCTCTGTCAGCTCCACTGGCTCCCGATTGAAGTCTGGGGCCAATTCAAGGTGTTGGTTATGACCTATGAAGCCCTCAACGGCTTGGGTCCTGGGTATCTAAAGGAACGCTTGCATCCATATATGCCCTCCTGCCCCTTGAGATCAGCAACAGATGCCCTTCTCCGGGAACCCTCTGTGAATGATATTAGGAGGGTGAGTACCCGGAGGAGGGCTTTCTCTGCGGTGGCGCCCCATCTATGGAATGCGCTCCCCAGAGAGGTCCGCCTGGCACCGTCATTTGTTTTTCGGCGTCAGACTAAGACCTTTTTATTTAAAACTTAAATAAAATTGTTAATTTATTGGTATTTATAGGATTTTAAATCTTTCAAGCTGAGATGCACCAGGTTTTAATATTTTTGTTGTATAATTGTTATATTTGTATATCTTGTTTTTGTTGTTAGTCGCCCCGAGGCTTAGTTGCGATGGGGGCGGCATAAAAATGTTTAAATAAATAAATAACAGGTGCCATAGTTGTCAAAACCAGGGCATGCTTCTGTGCCTGCATATTCCCTGACAAGAAGCCCCTTTTAAAAGTAACTGGCATTTTGACAGCTAGCTGTCAAACCACCAGTTCTTTTAAAAAGAGAGCAGCTTGCATTTTTGCATGTTCCCAACCTTGCGAACAACTGAAAAAAATGTGATCATCCTTAGGAAAGTCTAGTATGAAAGAAAATCTTACCACAAAGCAGTGGAAATCTTGCATCCCCTTTTGTAAGAAAAGATGGCTTGTGTTCTTGCTTTGCCTTGACAGCTTATCTTTTGATAGCTATGAGAAAACAAAGAGAAGAAAAAACCTGGTCAGTGTCCGGGGTTAGTATCTGCTGTACTATGGCAGCAGGTACTCTCCCAAATATTGATCCAGCTGAGGCTTTCATAGAATTTTGTAATTCTGCAGTTGCACAAGTCCAGCTTAAATAAATAAATAATAAAATTGCACATATTGTACATACAATTTTAAAAAATAGTTTCATAACCATTGCCAACCCCTCCAATGCTTGGGCACTTTGAAGGGCCATCAGTGGTTGTCAAATGCAGGCAGAGAAATTCAGCTGCCACGGCAGAGAAAAAAGAGGAAAGGGACCAAAATTTCAGTAAGCCAAAACAGATCCCAATTGCAGCATCCAGGTTCATCTCCCCTCCCCTCCCCTCCC
>NW_025335268.1:39273654-39467678 GCF_004798865.1 Varanus komodoensis | reverse complement strand
CTCCAAGTGCTGCTTTACTGGCAGGTGATTGGGTAAGCTTGCCAAGAACAGCACAGTATTGGTACACTTACAAAGTGATTCACTTGCTAATCCCACAACAGATTGCTTTTCTGGGTTCGGATGCCCTATCAGTACAACAGCTCCTAAAGCAATCCGTGGGTTATCAGTCCAAGTATACACAGCATAACAAGCTACCATAGCTTGTCCCCTATGATGGGTTACTTGCATAATGTGAACCCTGTCAGTGAAAAGTTGATAGTTTCACTCAGGGGGGCAAGTTGGATGACCATTTGGAAATAAATATATTGTACTGCTGAATATAATGATTGTTGGATTCACTGTGGTTCTTCTTAATTAAAAAATTAGTTTTCCGCATTTTGGAAATGAAGTGAACTTAAATTCACTTAAATTTGAAGGTATGAGAACTTTTAATATAAATATTTGGTTAGCTTCTACTTTAAATGCTAGTTTCTTGTACATGTCATTGATAATCACATCTCTGTATAGAAATTGTCACTCCACACTCAAATCAACTTTGTACTGTAAGAAATTAGAATTTCTATATGAGAATTAATTATTGTTTTATTAATACAAAACAATGCAATTAATTCCAAACTTAATGAGTTAATGCATACAACTATATCCTTGACAAAAAATATTTTATGATCCAATTACAATGCAGGTTTTTGCAAATAACTATTACTGCAGGCAGAAAGAAAATAGATAATGTACCACTTATGTGTTTGCATTTTGGTTTGAGAGTTTTCATTTATGGCTAGATGGTCACAGCCTACATTACTATAATCTGTATCCATCCAAGTCTGTATGGCAAACATCGGGAAATAAGAACTTTTGTATTTAGAGGGTTGAAGGAGATGCAGGGGTAAAGCGAAGGTTTGTAATAGTTCATGAATATTACGTCTGTATTTTTAAAAAAATTCTTGTATTGGCAAAGGAGTGTCTCTGTGTGGGAGTATGATTGAATTCATTGATGTGAGAGAAGCTTGAACCAACTAGGGCCTCAGCAGCACTGAGTATTTCATGATAAACCACACTGGAATTTGGAAACTCTTCAGCAACTTTGACCTTAACTTTGTCTTACAAATATCACAGTGTTAAACAGCAGTGCGCATGTCCCCTTATAATGTGAGGATAAGGAATAATTGTCCAGCCAGCACTCTTTTTCCAAAACAATACTTCTTTTGAGTCAAAGGAAAATCGCTAATGTCCTTTGTTTTCCTAAATAATAAGAATCTCCAGTTTTCTTTCTGAAGTGTTTACTATTAGCAATGCATATATATTTTAAAACAAATGCTTGATTAATAATAATTTTATTTTATTGCAGAAATATATAAATAAATTCAGTCATATTTGTGTAGGAAGGTTACAAGTTATAATTCTCCTCCTCTTAGTAGACTGCATTAAGAGAGACAGTGTCTTGCAGAAGCATTGACCATCCCCTGCCCCACTGCACTTTGACTTTTCCACATTTTGTCGTGTTACAAATTGGAACTGAAATGGATTAAATTAGCATTATTAGCACTTCATGTACCCCATATGCTCAACACTGTGAAGGTGCAAAACACCATCTCTTGACTCTCCTACGTAAATTTACATTTTGTGTTCCAAGCCTGCATGACCATCCTACACCAAGAATAACATCTTTCATTATCAGAACTTTTTAGTGTGTAAACCACCAATACCACCCGTGTCAAGTTGATTGGAAGTGGAAAAGTAATTTCCGTCATGTGGTACAGAGAATTGTTGGTGCACTTAGGAACATATATAAAAGCAGATGTGCCTTCAGCTGTAGCTATTTGATGAGGTGACCCCAGGCCTTCTAATAGAGAACTGCACACTATGCCATCCTGCAGAAGGCCTTCCCTATTCCATTGTGGGGCATCCAGCTAATCTGACCCCAGCTGCTCCAAGCCCACAAGCTGTCCCTTTCAAACCCTTGCTGAGGGTTTGGCTGCAGCAAGAGTCTGCACAGTGCAGGGATTACAGGGCGTGGGAGACCAAGGCTTTATTCCAATAGGTTGGTTGCTGTATTTGACAAAACCCGGGACAGGCTGGTGAGTCCTGTCGGTGGAGTGCCTTATTCATTGCAGTTTTTTTTTTATTTAGGAACTATCTACTGCACTGAACTCCATCTCCAAAACTAATTTATCACCATGGAGCACCATGGATATTTCCTATAAAGCTTAGAATAAAATCTGCAATAGATTAAAAGCCCTACTGACATAGAAATTCCTGGGTGATGGTGAATTTCAGGCACCACTCTGATTCTTTAATCATGTCAAATCTGTAAGTCATTGTGCTCTTTCATTTATTTTTGTTTTTTCCTGAAGAGAGGCTTCTCTTTCAACCTACTCACACATCCCCACTTCTTCGCCTTCTCAGATTTATGAGCCTGAATTTTCACTCTATGAAAATCCTTCCAAGAGTTCAAGAGAAGTGTCAGTTTACATTACCCCTTGGTGTTTTAACATCCTGTTTGGGGTGATAGAGGTCACTGAAGGTTTAATTGTTAGAAGGAAAAATTCATCTTCAGCAGGAGGGCTAAGGGAACAATTTATCCCTGTTCCATTTTTGTTTTGCCTTAACGTATTCACAGATTTATTTCCAAAAATGAATAGCTGGAAGAGAAAGTACTGCCAATAAAACAGTAACTGTGGTAAAGTTACGTTTAGTCACATATCAGACTTCCTTGAGAGTTTTGTCCAATGTCAGCAGTTTAAACTGAGATTCAGAGCATGTATTATTGTTACTATTGTTAATTAACATCCTGCCTTTTTTGTGCAAGGAACCCAAGGTGGCTTACAGAGGTCCATTCACAACAATCTGTAAGGTAGGTTAGGCTGAGGGTTCATGACTGCCCATAGTTACCCAGTGAGCTTCATGACCCAGTGGGGACTAGAACCCAGATCCTCATTTTTGATTCACGGTGAAAGCTCTTATCAGCAGAAATTCTGAACAGTGTTGCCTTCACCGATACGCCTGCAGGGGGGGCACTCTCTCAAGTTTCAGCCTCCCCAGGCAGATTCTTCAGGCACAGAGGGCACAGCGGACCTTGCAGTTTCAAGATTACGAAGTGAAGATACTCAGTGTGAGGACACGCCTGCCTTGAAAAGGGGAAGATCTTTCCGAACGGGGCGTGGGGTGGAGATGAGAAGGCTTCCTGGACCCTGTGAGGAGGCGCCAGGAGAAGCAAGCAGACCAATTTGGACATGCCCCGCATTTTCACCTCCCGGTGCTCAACCAGCTGAGCCACCCTGAGGGTGGAGCCAGGGCCTTTCTGAAAGGCGGGGAGGAAGAGAGATTCCAGTTTGGATCCACGTCTTTACATGGGCAGACGCTACTCCCACAGCTCAATGGGACTGTTAGTTTGATTTATGCCATTTTGTAACCTGTGAGGCTCTAATAAAGGTTATCTTTAAGTCTTCTGGAGAGAGAAAAAGGAGTGGGGCAAGACCTGCTCCTGATAACTTCCCTCAAAATATTTTGCTATAGAAGATTTCCATGAAGCATTCCATGTTAACCATTTCTTCCAACCACCGGGCAACATTACATAGTTTGGTTTTAACTGACTTTTTAGCTAAGTATGCCATCAACATCATTCTCCATCTTTCAAATCATGTTACTCTTAATGTCTGCTCTTATTCAAATCCCAAAGTGCATGTTTTACTTAAGGTTGGAACTGACCTACAGAACAGCTGTGCTTATCTTTTCAAACGTGGACCGAGGGGTGGGAGGAGCTGATGAGATCCAAATTAGATATTAAATGAATTACAGACATGATCTATGCTGATTGCCTTTCCTACTTTGCTGCAAGTGTGCATTGTGCTGATTTGGATCAGGACTGTGACACTTTAGAAGAAATCTCTTTCCCCTTGTTTCATCCCCAAATACTACCATGGAAGGCAGGGGAAAAAATTCCACTGAATGCTTTTCTTTACAACCTCCCACCTACACATAAACACACACCCACAGAAGAAGGAGTCTTTATTTGGGTGCAAAACAGGAAGGAGGGGAAGATCCTCTTCGAAAGCACCACAAACTCAGTTTCAATTGGAGTTGTGAACACTTGTTGGCTGTATTCACACACAACACTAAGCAATGCAGTTACTGTGCAGAATGGTATCTCACCTCATGTCCTGGATTCACACATTCATGTGGTTTCTAAGCATGCATGGTTTCCAAGCATGCATGGTTTCCATCTTCCCTTCAAATAGCAGCATGTATCCCATCAGCCCTCACAGCTGAAAAGCAAACCCAGAATGCACTGCTCCTGCCTGCCTCGCTTGCTGCTCCCTTATTGGCCCACACCCTCCCCTAGCATGGCCTCAGCCAGCCACCTTTGCTTGTTTCTACACACACACGCGTGCGCACGCACGCGCGCGCGCGTGTGTGTGTGTGTGTGTGTAGAGAGAGAGAGTCCTCTGCCTCCTCCCCCTGCATGTGGGCATCTGCCTGGGAAATTGTTCCAGCGAGCAGCAAGGAATGTGCTTGTCCTGCAACTTGGGGTGCAGGGACAGCAAGGCTTGGCTACAGCCCTCAGTCAAGTCAGGGACAAAACAGTGCGGCAGAAAGGGTGGGAGACAGAATGGAAACCTGGGCTTCATAGGGCAATCAGCCTGATGGCCAGGCCTGCACACAACCTGCAGGATCTTCATGTGTAAGGCAGCCTTCACATACAGAGACTCCTGGCTCCCTGAGTCACTGAAGCAGCCAGGGAGCCAGCAACTCTGGGAGCCATTTCCAAGGACCACTGCAGCATGGTGCAGTGACCAGACTGGAGCACCAAGCCAGCTCTCTCCAGAGAGGCTGCTGCTGGAGGCACCAGGCCATGGAGCCCTGCTGCTGCCAAGGTTCTGATACTGCAACTGGGCATTAGGAAGGCAGCGCTTGGACAGAGGGGAGCAGGCATGCCCTGATTGTCTGCAGCTGCCTCAGCACAACAGGACAGGAACACTGGAGGCTGGAGCATCTGCTGCAGCCATGGTTGCTCGTGCCACCAAAGTTGATGATGGAAATGTGGAAACCACATGGAAACATGGCAGTTGGGATCACACATAATGACAAGCCATAATGAGGTAGGGAACTTAACAACAAAGCATTGTTTTTCTGCATGGTTTCATAGAACCAGACATACCACACTTCGCTATGGGTTGTGGGTTCACACATAATGACAAGCCATACCTTCAGTTCAACGTTTATTGTACTAGCCAAAAGCCATGACAAACACATCAAATATTTGATCATAGAAAAAAGAGGAAAAATTCAAATATAAAATATAGATTAAAATACACTATTAGCTGAAAATCATCTTTAACTTAATACTGAATCTCCAATGCAGTTTATAACAATTTTGTTTAATTCTCCCTGATCTTTTTTGCTGCTGAAACAAAGCAACTTTATGTGTCACGTAACCTTTAATATCATTTAAAAGAGATGAAAAGGTTTCAAGAATCTCTCTGGGGTCAGTATATAGAGGACAGATTAATATGTAATGCATGATGTCTTCAACTTGATATAAACCACAAATAAATAATCTGTATTCAAAAGGCACCTTGTTACATTGCCCACCTAAAACTGTGACTGGCATAACTTGAAATCTCAGTTCAGTAAAAGTGTTTATTAAAGAGGATGGTCTCATTCTGGACAGACAGGGAGCTCTGTAATGTTCTGTTTTCAAAAGAGGAAACCACTAAGAGAATTTAATTTTTTCAATTAATTGCACATCCTTTCTAAAATTTATTCAAAATAACCAATCACTTAATTGTCTCTTATTCAAAGTAAAGATGGTCTTCAAATCAGAAATATAGTAGCTACATGCCAAAGTTTGGAGCATTGACCTACACACTTATAAACATAGAAACATAGCAAGTCAGAAGGGGCCTCCTAGGCCATCTAGCCTGATCCCCGGCTCCAGCCGGCTCCGCTCATGTAACACCCAACGCATAGTTGTCCAATCTTTCCTTGAACATCCTCATTGATGGGGCCCCACCACCTCCCATGGAAGCGTATTCCATATCCTAGAGGTCCTAACCATCAGGAAGTACTTCCTGACGTCCAGCCTGAAACCCAGTTCCTTGAGGTTTGCTCCATTGGACCGTGTCCTTTCATTGACTTCATTCATTTCCAAATAGCACAATGCTGGGAAGTGTTTGTTAGGGAGAAGAGCAATTTGTTTTAAGATACCACAATTGAGCACAGTCTATTCTTGTCCTGATTGATGGCCATCCTGTTCAGTGTATAAAAAGGCTGCGGGAGTTGTGGGAGGAAGACAATAAAGTTTATGAAAGAAGTTGTTTTCCAAACATTTATGTATTTCCAAAACATTTATGGTTGTGATGTCAGTCCTTCAAATTTCAGCCCCATAAAGCATTTGTGCAATCATTTTACTATAATAAACTTTCAGTGTAGGTTCAATCAGTTGACCACCTTTGTTATAATAAAATTTAATTCATGCTGCAACAGTTTTCTGTGCCTTTAAATTTACAGCCTTTCTATGCTCTTTCCATGAGAGTGATTCATTAATAAAGATGCTCAAATATCTAAATGAGCAAGTTTGTTCAATACCATATTGGTCTAGGCACCATCTGTACTTAGATCTATGACTGCCAAAAACTATAATCTTAGTCTTACAGTAATTTATTGACAAGTTTTCATGTTTACAGTAAGTACTAAATGGCTCTAGAAGATTCTTCAAGGCCAAATGGAAGAGATAAATTATTACTAAATCATCTGCATACATTAAAATAAAGATTTTTCTGTTCATCATTACAGGAGAGGGATAATTTACTTGTGCTAGATCATTGACATAAATTAAAAAGAGTGGGAGCTAAAAGACATGCTTGTTTTACTCCTCATGTTTTAAATGTTTAGTTAAAGAACCATTTAGCTCAGTTCTAATCCTCATTTATGTGTTGGTATGTAGCTCTTTTAATAAGACATACCTGCATGGTTTCCAGCATGGCTTGTATTTATATGTGACTGCAGTGACTCTGTGTGATTAAAGAACAATTAATCTGGTTCTCAGCCATTGTTTCTCTTTTCTATTTCCTGGGAATAACCTGAGTAGCTGAACAACACGCCCAGCAGAGTCAAATTCATGCAGTCTGCACTATCTGCCTTGAGATCAAGTTTAAATGCAGACTGGAGCCCTATTAAGGAATTATGACATGCAAGGCTCATATGAGTGTCCCCCAGCCTTGATTGCTGCTCTCTTTGCCCTCCTCACTTCAGGAAAACTTTCTTGATTAGGGATTTGTTTGTGTACATGAAGATTTCCTGTGCAGGTAAACCATGATTCTGGCCTTCCCTTCTTTCAGGTTAGTGAAACTAAGATTAAGACTCTCAATGCTACAGCTTACAGCCTACAAATATAATGTCCACAGAAAGAGAAAGACCTGAATTGGTGCAGTGCATATTAAGTACATATAATGGTATCAAAAATTGGGTATCAACTTTGCTATGAGAAGTTGTATCTGACTTTAAGATCTCATTTTTTTCTATGCACACTAGAGGGAGCTCTGTTCACAACAATAACTGAAAACATTGCAGAAGCCCAAACAGCAACACCCATAATAAGGTTTAATTAGGTTTTTGCTATATTCATTTAGATATGATTCAAATTGTGCCTTCAAACAAGGCATACCTTAAGTATAATACTTCCATATGTTTGATTTCTTTATCTCTAAGATGCTTTTCTAAAGAGTTTTTCCTGGGAATAAGGATGCAAGAGCAGGAGAAGCCACCCTCTGATCCACAGAAGAGAACAGGGCAGGGCATTCCATATGTTTCCTTGGATGTACAACAGTCCCTCATGGCACACCAAAACCGCTGAATGATTGTAAACATTCCCATGATTACAGGAAATAAAGATGCCCCATCATGATCCTGAGAACATCCTGTTCAAAAGGTCATGCCATGCATCAGTGGACCAACCTGGTGTGAAGGTGGAATTACCTATTACAATAGATATATGGCAGGCAGTGAAACCAGCACTTACTGCACCCATTAAGGTCTAGGACAACTTACCAATCTTCCGATGGCATCCAGGGCCATCCCAAGACCTACTGCTGCCCCAGTAAGGACCTCAAATGGTGCCCTTCCCACCAAATCCACCCCACTGCCCATCTGTGTGCATAATACTCAAGGTGGGTTAAGCTATTTAAGGTCCAACCCTATGCATGTTTAGACAGAAAGGAACCCTGTGGTTTCCAGCATATCCCAGCCAGCTGTGAGTTATAGCCCTGTTTTTCTGTCCAAACTTGCATAGGATTTTGCCTTAGTAACTGAGGCAGATATTCTACCAACTTCTCCTAGCAGTAAAAATGATACAACATTAATTAATATGCTGCCCTTTCATAACACTCAAATTCAGCTGCCTGGAGTGACTGCCTTTTCCTACCTAATGGAGAGCTAGCCTAAGCCATGGCAGCTGGCTGAGGGAAGAAAAAAGTAGAAGACCGTGATGCCTGGATTCACTTTACATGAATGAGCAGATTAAACATATATTATTAGGAAGAGCTGCACATTTAATATAACATGTACCTCTTACCAGAATGAAAAATTGACGTGTTATATTAAATGTGTCTCTAAAACAGCAAATTCGGAACCATGGATCTTGTTTAATTTTATGCAAAGGGGTTATTATATACAGGGAGTCAATGGGCTGAATGGGTTAGAAATAATTGTACTGTCCTTGTAAATACAATAAAGGCAGTGTGAAGGAGAGAGACTGGGAAAATGCTAAGAATGGGAAATAGACAAAACAAAGCAGCAGGGATTAATTGTTGCTGAAGAAATCACAGGAACAATATATTTTACTGGAAAGGACAAGAATGGAAAAACCGTCGTGATGAGTATGTAATGTTACACCACAGTTTATTTTTAAAGATACATAAAGTAGGGGAAACTAGAAAAGAATCTGCAAAACTGTTTTCCATAGTGGAGTTCAGATTGTTGGCTGACTCAGAGTGGACTTTTTTTTTTAATTAATGGCAAAGCTTCTTCACAAAGATTTTGGAAATAATACCAGCTATATTACATACAAAATCTTGCACAGTCTGAAGAGGAGACCTTAAGTATGATTCACTGATTATTTATAGTGTTCATAATTTCATTGAATGTTGTCTTTTTTAAGAAAAGAAAAGAAAAGATCAAATTATTTTGGCCTGTGCAGTCTGTGATACATTTATATACACACATAGGATTTGCCAATGCAGTCATGGCTGCAAAAAAAGAAAAAAGGAAGACAAAAATTCAGCAGTGCAGCAACGGCCAAAAGGGTCTATTAAGCTTTAAAACAAGGCCAAATAGGCACTTGTTTTTTACTACTGAAATGCCAAATTTTGGCAGCAAATTGACAATTTTCCACCCTGCCACACATAGCAGGTTGAGATGGCCTCCAGGGTCCCTGAAGTTGTCCACTTTGGCCTATGCAGAGAAGATCAGGTATTCTGAACTGGCAGACAGACAGACAGACAGACAGACAGACAGACTCCTGCTTTTAATTCAAATAAAGTTTCAGATAGACCAGGTTTCAAATCACTTATTATCTGAGTTGCTGCAGTTATGACAATCCCTGCCAGGATTGTTCATGCATTAGCTTGTCTCTGCAGCAGCTGTATGTATAGAGGCTGTTCTTCAAATATCTTAATTGAGACCCGCTCTATTCGCAACACAGCGTCTTCCAGTATGTTCAGCAGTGCCACGTTGAGTGGCTGACCAAGGATGCTTCCAGAGAAACCTTATTGCCCTGCCTTGTTCACAGAATTTTCTAGATGTCCAGAATATATCATCTTCAGCTGGTAGCCCTCCTGTAGTTTCCTACCATTTCTTCTGTCCGTTTACTTAAAGGGATGAACATTCCTTAAAGGGATGACCGTGGCTACTGGTGAACCTAGAGAAATTAGGCAAAGTCACCGATTTAACTTGAACCAAAATGAAACATGACCTTATGGTTTTGGTGGCATTAACACACACACAATGCTGATACATTTACAGTTAATTGAGTATGAAGAGAATTCATGCCTGAGGTACCATGAACTATACCTTTTTATTAAATAGTTCCTGGCAGCATCAGCCAGCACTGGGACTTTCTAAAGCCTTTTATTTCATAGCACAGACAGACAAGCTAGTTGCCAGAATGCTACATTCTTTACATACCACCTGCCTTCTGCACCTGTAGTGGTGTAGGATTATTGTAGCTGAATGAAGAACAGGGAAAAAATGACGCCAAGAAAGTTACAATTGGGTTGGTGACATTTCATTTTGCATAAAAATGATGTCCAACTGACAATGGCCATTTTCTCCCAGATTATTAAGAGATGTAATAAAAAATGTCCAAACCACCCTCTGGTAGCTCAAACTTCCAAAGAAAGAAGGGAAGGGAAGGGAAGGGAAGGGAAGGGAAGGGAAGGGAAGGGAAGGGAAGGGAAGCCCTTTCTACATGGTGGGTTCAGATGAAGGATATAGTATCAATATTTTTTGTTGATTGGGTGATATCATCCCACAGTTACAAGGTCAGGATAGAGTAGACCTATTTTGTGATAAAAGGAGAAATAAGAGCTAATGCCTTTATCTTACTCATTTAACTATGTGTCCATCTATGTACCGTGCATGTTTAAAGAGAAGTATATATGTTCATATACATGAACAAATGTGGGATGGGAACATTATCAGCATTATAGTTCCAGGGCAGAGAGCTTCCAGGTGGTCTCTCTGCTGTGTGCCCAGGTAGGCACAGAAATAGGTGCACACAGCAGAGAGACCACAAAGATCTCCAGATGAATCTCATCTCTTTCCTATGTTTTCCCATAGCCACAAATTCCACCAGGCTGCTTCTAGCCTTTGTCTGCTTTGGTTCATTTCAGCAGGGAATCTCATTGCATCAGGCATATATGTCCACAAACATCTGGCCCTTACAGCTTTTGTCATGCCTGAAATTAGTCAACCTCTACCAGCATTGCAGATGGGAGGGTAGCCCAGAGCAAAGCATGAAGACCACTGGCAAGAAAACTATATGAAAGGGAAGATTTCAGGTGGTGCAGTGGAGGGAGAGCATGGAAGAGCAGAGCGCTAGGACTTTTTTCAAAGCTGTGCAATGATATCATGTGCCAGGGAAAATTGAGGGATCCCTCATACGCTGGTAAGTGGATGAGGTGATAACAAGGCTTTCAAGTTTTATGATAGATTAGCATAGAGAGTAGATTATTTGTGATTGATTAGCATACATCAAATTAGATTAAAAATAAATAGAAGCTGAATACTTCCTTTTGTTGGATGGCACTTCTATGTAACCTTAGCAGTTTAAATAGTAACACTTCTCTGCACATTCCTTTACATTCCAAAAGATTGGTTTTCAGCTGCCTGAAGATCATTTATTAAATCTCAATGTGTTTTGCATATTGAACTTGTGCTGCCAGAAATAAGAACAGGTCAGTTCAGTGGAACTTATTCCTAGGTTACAATGCACAGAGTTTCAATGATGCCAATCCTAATACACTTGGCATCTTGTAAGTAGCACTGAGACTTGGTAGAGGGAGATATGCATCTTCTGCCATTATGAGCCCTGCACTTCAACGTTTTCCACTACGGAGCATTCCTGATACAACTGTAACATGTACAGGAGACGCGACAGACATTTTGAACTATTTGCCTCAAGTCCTTTGTGTAGGGCATACCTGGCTGGCCAGCATTAAGCACGGGCAGGCTGGTCAGATCCCCAAGCATTATTAATGAAGCTGCAGCGATCCACCTGGCCAGGGTTTGATCATCCCCTTGCCAGAGCTCCCAGCCCAACCCCAGGTAGCCCAGCCTCCCAGGTAAGCACAGGAGCCTCCTGTGTTCAAATGTACCAATCGGCACAAATGTACCCATTACATGGAAGTGCAAAAGAGACAGTTCTTGCAGCTCTGTGATTTTACATTTGCCTTCAAATATAGCGAGTGGTTTTAAATGATACAGGACTGGCTAAAAATGGAGCAGGGACATGGAAGTTCTTTCATGTCTCTTCAATTAAAAAAAAAAAACATTACTTTTACCTCCCCCACTCCAAACACACAAAACTGATTACAGCAATGGATTCCCAGATCCAGCAAAGGAAGGTTGTTTACCCATTTTAGAAATCTGTTCCCTATTTACATTACTTATTGAAGTTTAAGATAGCTGTTACATTTAATGCCCCCTATGGCAATTTAATACTCTGTCATACGAACCATTGGAAAATGCTAAAGCAAAAAAATATGCTCAGGCTTAACCTCATAAAGAAGTTAATTCCTAAACCAAATAGAAGTACTGTACAAATAAAGCAGAATATGAACAGTCAAATAGGTAGGACATCTGACCAGTCTATAAGGCTATGTGAGTGAGGTGAAAAATGTAAGAACAATGGGAAAGAGCTAAGAAGGAAAGCTAGTTAGTATAAAGAAGACCATAGAAACAGCACAATAATGCTTCAGATTATAACTTTATACAGAGAATACACATAGGGGGTTTTGCTGTTAGAGATACAGAATTTTTTGGAGTCGTACCCCAGTGAGTTACAAACCAAAGTGAGCTGAAGGGAGTGTTTCAGAAATATTTTTATGCTGCCATCTTTACTTCTTCCATTCTGATAAATTAGGTGTACACAGCTGGAATAACACAGCTTATCTTCCTTATTTTGGGGCTTCACTGGAGCATCTGTGGTGACAGTCGCTGGCAACTGCATGCCTGGGAGAGGCCACTCAGTGGACAGTGGAGGCGGTTTGCTTCCTGCTATGAGTCTCCTGCTCTCCATATCTGGAGAGGATGTGCTGCAGGTGGGACCCCTTCCTTGCCCGAAAAGACTGTCCCAGGCAGGGCCCTTAAGAAAGCTGTTGAACTCTTAGGAAACCAGAGGGCATTTTGATTGGAATGTGCAAGTAATTACTACAGGATCTAGTGATATTCATCAGTATATATTACCTTGTAAAAGAACCACAAAATCATGAAGAGTGGCCATTCAATAGTATCAAATGTGATCACCTAGAGCTGTGTGCAAAAGGGCTCTTGCCATATGTGGGCTGAGAAATTGGGGACACAATTTCACCATATTTCTCCAGGGAGAGGAGAAATGCTCCACAGTTTCTCACAGGTAGAGCCCACCATTGCCAAAGATGGTAGCACAGCTTCTTTCTGTTTGCATACATGCGTAGGTTTGCATGTGCACATGTGCTAAGTCCTTGCTAAGTCTGCAAGTAACAAGAGCATCAACACTGTTGTCAGGCTGGCACCCCATTTTGCATCCACCACAATGCAGGCATGAGGGGCTCAGCACCAGGAACCCCAGGGAATAGGCAGAGGTGCCGGCAAAATTGTTCCCTTACTTTTTCCTCCTCCTTTCTGAGAATCCTTCATAAGTTATTTTGATGTCAATAAGTGTCCAGTGGCTGAGGATACTGGTTGTTTTTGTTTTTTCACGGATCTCTACATCGTTTTGCAGACTTGCAGGCTGCCTGTGCATCTAGATCTGACAAAGTCCTGTGGGTGGAATTGCCTCACAGTGTCTTCTGCTGGCCTTATTTGAAAAGTGGGAAGCTGAGGAGGCGAAAGAAGGTGGGATAATGAAAAACAGGACACTTGGCACATCTCCCAAGTAAGGTAGCCACCAGAAACACAACCCCAACCCACAAGAATTTCTACAAAATGTTCTTCTGTATCGGACTTATTTCTGAAAACATTTTTTCTATTATAACGAATGAGAATGGTTAAAAGGTGGGAGAAGTTTTCAGCACAGGGCTCTTTAGAATGGACAGTATGCCTGAGATTATCAACTGCTGAAGAGTCATTTGGCAGTGCTCTGAATGAAATGCTTTAACTCAGCAAGACCATTCATAACTTTCTTGAAAATGAACCTCAGTTTACAAAACAGTTAAATCATGTCAGTGTCTTTTATAGACTGATTGTGCTTTACACGTTTCAGCAACATACTTTCCAACTGGAAATGGCTATTGCCCAGTGACAGAGCACACGCCTTCCCATTGGGGCTGCAAAAAGGGAATGCCTGGAGAATTGCAGCAACTCGGCTACTGCTTTATAATGCGGATGTCCTCAACAGTTCATCCATATTTTCAGAGTGAAGCCAAACCCACATACTCTGTTTCTCAGTAAGTTAGCTGAAGCCTGCAACTCAACAGCCATCTCATATTTCTGTTTGCATGTTAGGAAAACAACTTAAAATAACACAGAATGCATTTTGAATATTCTGCCTATTCTTGTGATTCTTAGGGTGATGGGATCAATAGATGGGGAGCAAATATAGCCCCCTCAACGTATTTCATTGTACCATCATGCGTGCTATGCTCTGTGGCTGACAAAAGCAAAAGAGACATAGTGCTCCTCCTTGGCGAAGAGAAGAGAGGGCCCCATCATACTCTTCGGAGGCCCTTGAGACTCTTTTTTTGTTCCAGCAGAAGGGTTTTGTGAAGTAGCTTGCACATGGAATTATAATTCTGTTTCGCCATATAGGGTTATAGAAGAGGATTTTGCCTAAATGGATTTTAAGAGACCCCAAAAGCACCTTAGGGTCCTACAACATCCAGCTGGCTGGGGAATGCTGGGAATTATAGGTGGGGGGGGGGTTCTGTCTAAACATACATAAAATAAAAAAGTCAACTCAAACTAGGACAAATAGCAAGAATTTTAATAGAATGTTTATATTTCATTAGAGAAAGAAAGAAATCTAAAACAGAAGTTTTTATTTTCTAAAAAATAAAAAGTGCCAATGTTGAAAACCATACAAAAACATTAATTTCCTTACTTATAATTGCCCTGATTTGTTCCAGGTGTTTGGTCATGCAAAAAGTTCCTCAGCCTGCAGCAGTTTATTCATTTATGGCAGTGGAGAGAGAGCTGCAAAGGAGCACATGCGTGGATCTCTCATCTCCATTGTAGTAAATGGAGAAAATTGCAAGTACCTGAGAACCCTGTCAGGGATGCAAAGACCATGGGCCTCTAACTGCCTTGATCATCTCTTTATCTGATTGGTAACTTAATCTTTGCACAGTGTCTTTTGTCTCAACTGAGGTATCTTTTGTGTGTGAATTTTTTTTTAAGACAAACTGGAAAAGAGAACCCAGATTCAATAGCTATACAAGGACTTTGTGCCAGAAAGTTGAACCTAAGTTGCGCATTCACAACTTTCAGCAGTCGCAAAGTATATTGACTATGGAACAGAAATTGGAGATATCTTAGAATTTGTCATGGATAAATTGAAATTTCAGCAGCTTAATTTCAGAGAGTGAACCATATTTAATTTGAAGTTATGAAAGCAATTGGCCAAATGAAAATGCTTTTTAAAAATGAAAATAAGCCTTGCAAACTTAATCAGCTTATGCAATTAACTACCAAAAATACGTCATGCTGTCTCGTCATACTGCAGGTAATATAAGAAGAAAACAACTGCCAAAAGTTAATTCTCCTGACACTATCAGCTGGCTTTCTTATGCATCAAGTGAAGATAAGAATATAAGAAGAGTAGAGCTGGATTAGACAATGATCTTACGGCTCCAGTATTCAATTCACAAAGTGGCTAAACCAGCTGTCCACAGGACCCTACAAGCAGGATATGAGTTGCCAAGTTCCCCCTTGCCCAGTATCCCCCCATAGGTGTACTGAAGGCAGCATATAGCCATCAGGACTAGTAGCCACTGGCCCCTTCTCCACCAACATGTCCCGTCCCTTTTGAAAGTGTCTGCATTGGTGCCCATCCTAGCATCCCACAAACTGATTTCCATAGTTTAACCATACGCTGCACAAAGAAGGAGTACGTGGTTCCTTCCTTTAAACTTCCCTTTCCTTTCCTCATAAAGGAATTGTTCCAGCCCCTGGATGAGTTAGTTGTCCTTTTCTGCACTCTTCCAGCTCTACTCTATTCTTTTTTAGTTGCAGCAACTAAAACTCTATAGATCTGTGGTCGGATCATAGATTTGTATAAGGACAGTATGACACAAGCCGTTTTGTTTCCAGTGCCTTAAAGTGGATGGCTGCAGCTATCACAACTGAGGCAACCTCATTATTTCTGCTTTCATCCCTGAGCAGGGGGCAGTACAGTGTTTACGTTCCCATTTCATTTGCTATTCTACCAGCAGAACTTCTAGCAATTAGAGGTTGGAAAAAGACTAATTTTATAGGGCTTGCATTTAATGAGGCACAACATGAAACGGAGGAGCTCTAACATTACTACTGCCATTTTACACTATGTGAACAAATTGCAATGTTAGCAAAACCATCATTCCTAGCTGGTGGGTGCATTGGCTTAATTTCCTGTCTGAATCTTGTCTGTCATACAGAAGAAGAAAATTTATGGATTCTGCCTCGTCTTTTCCTCTTGGGATTTTCAGCTTAAATGTTAACTAGTTTTGTTATTTTGTAGAAATGTGTTTGCTCCGTTCTGGTGCATGTCAATCAATGTTCAGCTGTACTTAGCAGATGGCCCTGGATACACAACGGTATGATCTTGCATCCAAAATGCAATGATTTAGAGGTGACTCTAACAACTTATGTTCTGCCAGTCTCTCTCTCCATGCTAGATTCCGCTGGACGGATGGGTAGACCATCTGCACATTCTTCTTGCAGCTAATGGGTTTAATGGGAGTGAATGGGCCAGTCTGCATAATCATTACAATTTATTTATGGCTTATTTAGCCAGTACAGTATAGTGGTTGAGAGTGTAGGACTGGGATTCAGGAGATCTGAGTTCTAGTCCCCACTCAGTTATGGAGCTCACTAGCTGATTTTGGGCCAGCCCAACCCACCTCACAAGTTTGTTGTTGTGATGATAAGTTCAAGAAGAGGAGGAAAATTATGTAATCTGCCTTAGGTTTCTTGGAATGAAAAAAGCTGGGATATAATATAATAAATAAATAAATTTAAGCCAAGTTGGTGCATGCTGGAAGTCAGTTCAAACATTCAAGCTGTGGGCTGCATGAGGGTTCTGTGTCAACTGTGTCAACCTTCCACACTCACCTGTTCAGGTGATAGAAGCCACAGCAGCCTCTTGTGAGTGCTTGAGGATTCCAAAGGCCGGTTGACACGCATCCCTAACCTTACCATGCCCAGAGCAGGTCTCCAACTCTTGGAAACCAAAGAAAGTTATAACTTTTGGATACTCCTTCCTCTGAAGTCAGGTCGATATAACTCCTACTCTGTTCCTTGTCTTTTCCTTCTAAACTCAACCATTTCCACCCCTGCGGCCATCATTGTCACCTCCACCCAAGTTTCTTTGCTATATAACATCCTTGCCCTTTGCTTTCCATCTCCACAGTTTGTTATTGGGCAAATGCTAATATCCTCCTTTTCTATCCCTCCTTGGACTACTGAAAGTATAATGCCAGTGTATTAGCCAATGTTGGCATTACAGCAAGGTGTGTGCTGCTGCCGCCCTTCCTCCCTGTGCATCCATGCAGGCAAGTGTTGCAGAGAAGGGGGTGCAGCAGAAGCACCAAGCTTGGAGCTCACAAAACCTGGGGCTGTCCCTGCTACTGTGTGCTCAGGCTTTGGGCTGAACGATACACAGCATCAGAGCTAGGCTCTGGCAGCATTAATAGCCATATAGTAGCAAATGACCACAAAATGCTGTCAAAGAACATATTTGGGAAGTAGTGTGATGGAAAATATCTATCCTTTGCCACAAAGAAAAAAAAATAGACCAAACATAGTTCTCCAAAGCAGCTCCTCCTGAATTAAGTCACTGTTTTATTAGTAAGATGTCTGAGAAAGACCAGCTGGAATAGCAATTTAATGCATGTCATCCAGTTCTATATTATATTTTAATTAATGCTTTCCAGTTTTCTATTATAGTGATGCACTTCAGCATTTATGAGAGTTGCAGAACTGGGTGGCAGTAGTTAAAACCTAGTTGAAGAGAAATTCTTTGCACACAACACTGTTGTACAAAAATTCCACTTCCTTCATTGCCTTCCCACTTTTTCCTTCTGTTAAAAAAAGTATTTCCCATAAAGCTCTGTGGCATATTTTCTGAGAAGTCACATTCAAAATTGTTCAAAACTGAGGCAGCTTGCAAAGCAGGCACTGTCAAGAAAGAAAAGAAGACATAAAGCAGGATCCTGCCCTGAGGCATAGAAAGAGAGGTGAAGAGGGCAAGAGAAAAATCTTGCAGAACAAAAGGTACTCCTTCACCCCACTGTTGACATACGAGATGGTTGGTCTCACTACAGGAACGTTGCACATGCTTCCGGAGAGCAGGCATGGGGAACTCGGGGCCCATCAGAGGATGCTTGGCTTCAGTTTCTGTCATAAAATCATTCTTTTGGACTTTACAGATTTTACACAACATTTTTTAATGTTGTATTTTCAAGTTTTAATTTTCACAAACTTGCCCCCCAAAGTGTTGGCTATTGGATGGCATTAGAAAGTGATTAATACATTAAAGTAACTAATTAAACTAACACTCCACACTTTCCCTTCATTGGCTTCTCATTCAATGAAGTCCTCTGATTTTCACTTCTTAGCCACATGAACAAATTGCCACTGGTGAAAAATTTGGGCTGTTGGATGAGGGTCATATAACAGACAGATGCTGCCTCACAACTGTGCACCGCAACTTGACAATCTGGTCATGTCATGGTAAACGTACCCCTTGAATGCAATTCATTTTCCCAGCAGTGAGGACAAGAACAAGTTGCCAAGGAACTCTGCATGTCTCGGGCCAGTAAAGACAGATTTCTTCTTCATCTCTGTTTTCACAAAATTGTTTTAACATCTGCTTTGATGAAATAGTGTTCAAAAGACAAAGGAAAGCTAACACTTGATTGTTTAGAGCCTTCTAGATGGTCTGAAAAATGTTCTGTCAGTTCAGCATGAGAAATACACAGTATTTGGAAAGAAAATGTAAGAGATATAAACTCTTGTAAATTCCAGACTGTGGCTTCTTTTATGGAGTCAGTCCATCTCATATTCACCCTTCAACTTCCCCTGGCATGATTGGCTTCTCCAGGGAGCTTTGCCTTCTCATGATGTGTCCAAAGCATGGCAGCTTCAGTTTTGTCATTTTTACATCTAGGGAATGCTCTGGGACAAGAGATTTAGGACCTACTCACTCATCTTTCGCCTAGGGTATTCTCCTCCAGTATCATGTTTTGAATGAACCAATTTTCTACCTGTCTGCTTTCTTCACTGCCCAGCTTTCACACCCATACATAGTGATAAGGAATACAATAGCGCAAATGATCTTGGCCTTGGTTTCCAGTGAACTGTCCTTACACTTAATGATCTTTTCTAGTTACTTCATAGCTGCCCTTCCCAATCTCAGTCCTATTTAAGTTTTTGCCTACAGTCTCCATTTGAATTGATGACTGAGCCAAGGTATGTAAAATCTTTAACATTTTTAATTTATTCATTGTTAACAGTACAGATCTGCAATTCTTCTGTAGTCATGACTTTTGTTTTCTTAATATTCAGCTGTATTCCTGCTTTTGAGCTTTGTTCTTTCATTTTCTTCTGGAGTTGTTTCATTTTAGTGTTTCTGCCAGTAATATCATCATATGTATCATCTACATATCTTAAATTATTGGTGTGTTTCCTGCCAATTTTTATTCCTTCCTCTGATTCTAATCCAGCTTTCCTTATTATATGTTCTGTGTACAAATTGAACAGATAGGGAGATAAAATACACCCTAGTCTGTCAATTTTGAATATAGGAAACCATTCTGTTTCTCCTAATTTTATTCTAGCAGTAATTCTTGTTCACAATAGATGTAAGACATCAATACAGTCAAATGTTGAAGCACCCCCATTTCTTTCAGGACCATCTATAGTTTCTCATGATCTGCACAGTTAACAGTCTATAAAACATAGACTGATCTTCTGAAATTCTTTGGTGCATTCCAGTAGCCAAGATATGTTTGCAACATGATTTCTAGTGCCTCCTCCTTTTTGGAATCCAGCTTGAATGTCAAGCATTTTTCACTCCATGTAGGGTAACAGGCTTTGTTGTAACACCTTGAGCATCACTTAACTGGCATGGGAATTTAGTGCCGTGGTCCTATGGTCACTGCAGCCTTATATCTCCTCTCTTGGGGGTTGGAATGTATATTGAACATTTCCAGTCTGTGGGACAATGCTTTGTTTTCCGTGTGTGTGTGTGTGTGTGTGTGTGTTCGTTCTTGGTAGAATTTGGACTGATTCAGCCTCTGCAGCTTGGAACAGTTCTATTAGTAGCCTATCTCCTGTGGGTGCTTTGTCCCTTCCAAGTGCTTTTAGAAAAGCTTTCAGCCTGCTTTCTTATATTGCAGGCTCTTCCTCACAGGGTTCCTCTTTGAAGGAGTCTGTCATCCTTTCATCCCTTTTGTATAGTTCTTTTATACTTTCTTTCCACCTTCTCTTTATTTTTTCTTGGTCAAATACAGTAGCTGTTTCTCTTTTAGCATTCCTAATTAATTCCTAATTTCAGTCCACAATCCTGGTTCATGGTCAATTAAGTAATACAAATCTGTTCTTTATGTGGACTTTAAATTGCTCAGGAATGTTAAAGTTGTTTTGGCACTATGTTTCTGTTATTGATCATCTTTAATTTGACTCTTATTTTAGATATTAAGAGTTCACAATCATTGCTACAGTCCATTCCTGGTTCTTGTTTCAGCAGCAAGAATATAGTTTCTCTATCTTTTGCTTCCAATAATTTACTTATTTATTTTCTTTCATATCTATGCCACCCAGTAGCTGATGTTCTCTGGTCAGATAATAACCAATAAAAACATAAGATACAATAAAAATACAAATGCAATAAAACACAGAATAAAATTCCAGTATGCAAATTTGAAAGAGCTAAAAATTTTAAACAGTTTAACATCTAAAACATTTACATTAAAAACTAGACCTAATTAAAATAGCAAAAATAACCATTCATGTGCCCCTAAATGCCATTAAATATCTGGGAATAGAAGGCAGTTTAAGTTGACGCTGACAAGCAGACAATGTTGGAAAGTCTCAGCACGGAAACCATTCCACAACTGGAGAGCCACCACCTCCTCCTCGTTGTCTTACTCATGCAATCCGAGTTACATGCAAATTTGACTTAAGCATGCTCTCAGGAATGGAACACATTCTAACACAGGGACTACCTGTAATCTAATATGGAGATTACTACCAGCTTTAGCCAGCATAGCCAGTGGTGGAGGATGCATTTCAGCAGCATCTAGAGGGCCAAATATTCCCTATCCCTATTCTAAAAACTGGAAGAGGGCATATCCTTTTTTAATGTTGATGTAAAAAGTGGTGATACATGAATAACAGAAATAAGCTGACGACCTTGTGACTGTGACATTAGTTGACAAACAGTCCTAAGCAGAACTGTTCTGAGGAGAGGATGCAGAGCGGAGAAGGGTGCAGAACCAAGAGGGGAGGAAAAGCTTTTGGAAGTGCACCTCAAGGCCTGTTTGCCAAGTTCCGCCAGTGGTGCTGGCAAGCTGCACCACCCCTGATGCTTGCAGCGGGTGAGAAGGTGCGCCACAGACTGCCTCGCTTGCAGATGGCTTTCCCCTGTCTCTAGGCAGAGCACATTCTTTAGCTTGCATGTTCTGACTGAATGCCAGGACTTTCTGATCTTATCTGCATTATCTGCTTTCCTCAAAATGGTTCAGAGCCTTGCTATTCCTTAACATGAAAGGGATTTGCACTAATCTGATTGGCATCTTCCTCTGGGTTTACTATTTGCTTATTTCACACTGAGCCAGGGCTCCTTTCCCTCCTATGATTTTACGATACTCGAAGGAAGTTCAAATCTTTCAAGAATCCCCTTTGACCTATAAGAGAGGAAAATAAGTTATTCTAAGCATCCAAATCCTGTCACTCTTGTCAGCATTGTGAAGTACTAGCAAGCACTCAATTTGAAACCCTTTAAGCTGCAAGTTTAGACCTTGTCGCTTTTCCAAGAGTTCCAAATTATGGTTACTTTATGTAAGTCAATTCCCATGCACAGTTTGGGGCTTAATCTAGGTGGTATTGCGAAAGATTTCTTTTCTTTTCTTTTCTTTTCTTTTCTTCTTGTGATCCAAAGCAGTTGGAGATCACCACCAAAAATAAACACATGCTAACTCATTCAGATGTGCACAGTGTACAACATCATACAAAAAAGTGTACATGGAAATTCACTCTTTTCTAACTGTGTGGCTATATATTGGTATTACTCCACCCTTCACTAAGGATAACAAAATATTTAATCTATCCTGCTAAATGGCTACTTGAAAAACATACTGTGGGACTGAGACTTGGACAGAGATTCAAATGTTCTGGAACACAAAGGCCATGATCCAACACAGAAGCACTGATGTTATGCTGAATGTACCTAGGTTGGTTTTGGACCGAAGAAACTGTGGGAGGAAAAGGAATAAAACGTTCCCTGCCCCATGCCTTCTCACTGCTCCAGATCTGAGGAATTTGGCAAGGGGATTTGCTAAAGCAGCTTTTCCAAAATGAATAGAAAAAGAAAAAGGGATCTGTAATACATATCTGAACATATGAATATATATATGTATTCATATGAACTATAATGTGGATTAAATGCTCATATGCTGCAAAACACCACACAGTTCTCACTAGCATCTGCATCCAGAAGCTGATAACAGTCCAAATGAAAGTAATGGTCTTCCTGTTTTGCTTGAACAGCAGTACAGAGATACATGTACCAAGATACTATAAATAGGATTTTTTTCTGCCAACTTTTCTTTTTTGTCCATCTTCTACAAAATCTGATATGGTGATATTATGAGAAAATGGGTCCCTTTTGGTAATAAAGTGGATTGTGTGGAGGTTTCTGCAAAATTAATGGGATTTGCTGTAATAATAGTTGCACCATAATTCTTTTCTATTATAATTCACTTATCCAAAATCATTTAAAAGAAACAAAATCACAGTAGAGCAAAGAATATACTTGAACTTTTGCTTGGTACCTTTCTGGTGGCCTTGGTGTAGAATTGCACATTCTGAAACTCCAAATCACAGTGCAATATTTCATGTAGTCCTTTTGTGTATATCTCACAACTTCCTCTATACTCATCCTGGGACCCTTTCTTTAAAATTAATATGAAAGAAAGGAAGAGATTGAGGGAAAGAAACAGAGAAAAAGATAAATATATATGGGGTGTTAGAGAAGAAATGATATATGAATACGAAGAGGTTTTTTAAGTTGCATGGATAGAGATAATATCATATTGTCTTGCAACACATTTTTTCTGTGCAGCATGAAACTAATTTTTATGAATGGACCCGTTTGCACTAGGCTCATGCTGACTGGTGATATAAGAATGTTGCTGAACAGGATATGCAAGTCTTTTACTAATGTCAACATTCGGAGTTTTGATTGGCTGGACTGTCAGATTCCAATTTCTCCTTGGTTAAATCCACATAGTTATTTTTCTTTGGGGGTTTATCTAAATTTCAAATAATAATCTTTCACCACTACAGCTACTGGCTATTCTTTCTTGTGAAAGCTGAATGTCTATTTATATTCTTGTGTGTGATTCAAGGAAATGTTTCATGCTTAAATATGACAAGGGGAAGAAAATGGAACTATCAATCTGCTGAAGAAAAGCTTCCTTAAGCACTTAGCCTTTCCTCATAAATTTTAATAAAATTGATTTAGTTGCTGTTGCCTTCTGTACCAATATCAAATAAAAGTATCCACATAAGGTATGCCCTGCATGAGAAAAACTGTATTATTATTTAGGTCACAATGTATGTATTTATTCTTAAAACTTATTTCCACTAGATTGGCCTGAGGACCCTCTAAGCAGATTACAATCAAATAAAAACATATTATAACAATGATAATAGAAATAAATCAATAAACCCCTGAATATCCACACAGAGAACTGTGTGCCCTCCTCATATAGAAAGAGGAGGAAAAGAAGAATTCTGATACTATAGGAAAGCTTTCTTCAACCAGTGCTCTCCAGATGTTTTGGACTTTAAGTTCTATTAACTCCAGCCAGCATGTCTAATGATCAGCAATGATGAGAATTCTAGTCCAAAACATCTGGAGGGACCTGACTGGCAAATGGTACTATGTGAGTACCCAATGAATAGTGTATTTATATATTTACTGAAAGTATTTTTAGCCCATCCTTCATTCTATAATACCAGGCTGGAAAACAGAAAATGTAAGAACTAAAATATGCCACAATTAAATATAATGCAATAAAATCTTAAAACCACATTACAATAAAAATAGTCAGAGGCCTAAAAAGCAGAATAAGAATATTCTACAGTGTAGATGAAGCTGACATGATGGAACTTATGGGTAGTTTAATGAAGCGCTAACTTTGGTTCAAAGAAATGGTCAAGAAAAGCAAGTCTTGGGAATGAGATGCATAGTGCACTCTACATTTTGCAGCCATAACATACAAAACAGATGATAGATATGTGGAGACAAACACTCTTGAGAGTAGTGCCTATGATTTCATTGGGATCTACACGTGGGTACTGGGTAGTATTTCAGTATTTTCTGGATGTACATTATTCCCCATACTAGTTCAGGAACAACATGAGTTGGTTTACCATGGTGGGTTGTTATTGTGGGTTGCTGCAGGGTGGCTTAGCATGATGTCCAAAATCCAGAGTAGTTTTTCCATCAAGGATCGTTTTTGCAATCCAACCACCCTGAAAAATAAGCAAACCAAACATCTTTCTTGGAGCATCTAGAGACTTGGGTGGGAGAGATGCAAAATGTACACCAGCACATGAACTGGAGGATATTTCTGCGAAGGGGCTATAAATCATACCACCTCCTTTTTCGTGAGCAAAGATAATTTACACCTTTGATTTTTCTGGGTAGCTCATCTTTTGACAGCTGTCAAGAGAAGTCACAGGGAGGACAGTAATTTGGAGCCTCTGCTAGAGATTGTGCAATGTTGCAGCTTGGCGGAATCCTCACCCCCAGCATATTGCTTCAGCCAAGGCTGAAAATCCTTCATCTGCAGAGGATTGAAGCTGCACAACAGGGGTAAAAAGTGCTTTTTTGCACAATTTTTGCACAGTTTTATACAATGTTCTGGCAACTACTGGGAGCCACTCCCAGGTGCTGCTCAGGGTGTCGGTGGCTTTCAAAATAGGGATCACAAAAGATGCTTATCAAGGTGTTTTTGCAGTCTCTGCATATGCATTGTGATGGTAGCAAGGAGTGAGAAGCCAACTGGATCCTACTAAGTGCCTCCAGGAATACCTGTGCGGGGACTGAGGAGGGAGAAAGCAAAGAGAGAGGATCAACCAAGCATGATAGCCTTCAAGAGCACCATAGCTGATTGCATGATAAGGGTGGTGCCAGGATGGTTTAGCATGACATGGAAATATGCCATTGACCTGGTTCATATGATCACAAGGTGATCAAGGTGATCAATAAGCCACAGTGGTCTAATAAGCCATGCAAGGTGGTTAACAATAAGTTTATTAGAGCTGGTGGGGCGAGGGTTGTCTGGTAGGCCATCTAGTCTAACCTGATTTCACACAAGAAACCTAGAGGGAGAACAAGCCTAACAGAGGGTTGCCCAATTTCTGCTTCAGGACCTCCAGCACCTCCTAGAAGGAAATGTGTTGCATTGTTTACTTGCCCTTACTGTCAATACGATTTGCCTCATGTTCAACCAAATCTCCTTGCCTGGGTCTTAAGCCGATTAGGACCAGCCCAGCTTTCTTGGGCAGGAAAGAACCAGGCTTTGAAGAGTGTCCTCATGTCCTCACTCCCCTGTCTGTTCTAAGCTAGATGAAGCCGCCATCTGAACAGTTTCTTCTTCAAACTGGTTTCCTCACAGGACATGCCTTCCTGATTTCCATGTACTTGGTCCTCCTTTAAACTAATTTCTCTACATATTTTAAAGTCCAGCACCCAGAACTAGAGACCGTTCTTCAGATAAGATCCTGCTGAGGTAGAATTAAACAGAACAATTACATCTCATGACTTGAAACCAGGAATCTAGCAATGCAGGCTCAAGCAATCCTGTTGGATGCATGGAAGCATTTGGCAATCCAAAATCTGTGCACCTCTACGGACTAGATGCCATGTCCCCCACCACAATTATTTCCTAAGAATGTCCTTGATCCCCACTATGTAAGCTAGTGGCATTCATGTATGGCAGTAACTAGCTTTGGAGTGAACACAGCTAAATCTTGTTTTTTATTTATTTATTTATTTATTTAAAATAATTTTACTCCATCCTATACAGAAAAAAACCCTCCCAGGACAGCTTACAATGATTAAGACAATAATAATTACAACAATAATAATTACAATAGCAATACAAACAATAATAATTAAAACAATAAAAACAATAAATAACAAAATGATAAATAACATTCATAACACCAATAAAAACAAAAACAAAATGTGACTGTTGATATTAAAAACCATCTATAATCCCTTAAAATGATGGGTAAATAAAACGGTTTTAAAAGTCAATAGATTCCTATACATGCCCCTGCAGGTATTCAATAGAAAAAGGGCATCTGGGTGGAGGCTATGAATTGTAGCAAAACTACCTCCAGAAAATAGAGCAGAGTTTAAAGATCTTTTCTGGGGTCCTGACAGATCACCCTGGGTTGATCTGCCAGAAGACAGGAATGGCTTGCAAGTAAACTTGTGGGATTGCAGCAGAAGAAGCAATAGGGAGGCTCCCTGCTTCAGGCAAGTGCTCTGGAGGAATGAGCAGTGAGGTTCTATGGCAGAACTGTTAACCAGAATCATTCCATGGCTTAAAGTGCATTAGGAAAGGAACAAGAGCCAATGGATTGCCATGACTGCAACCAGACAACTGGTCGGACAGCCGGTATCATCCCACGCCAAGTGGCATCCCGACAGTACAGGGGAACCCAGGAACCTAGTGAGTGCTATCAGCAAGATGAGATCATTAAGAACACCATACTGGATTTCACGACCAAAGTTTTTACAGGGCTGAGACAAGGCACCCAAGGAAAACAATTCTGGCTCCATCTGAGACACACAGTTAGCACCAGTTTGAGTCATACAACTTTGATGTTCAGATTTATTTCCTGATTGCAATTCCTTAAGCTTAAGGCATATAATTTTTTAATGTTTGGTGAATATTGTCTTTTGAATCTCTTCCTGCATAGGTGATCAGGGTAAGGAGCTCAGTGAATGTGTCATGCCGTGTCCAAATACAGGGATAAGATGGATGCTCTGCTCCATGCCAGGTACATTCCCAACATATTCTGCTGTTATACCAGGTGTCTCTCTCCTATTAACCAAAAAAACCATAGGGCACTTTGTGAAACATTTTGACTAAATCAGTACAAATTACATCCATAGCATTCCCAGAATCCACTAAGACAGTAACCTATTAAAGCAGGGAAAGAGAGTACTTTAGCAGGGTTTGCTTTTTTAACACATGTGGCTTCTAGCAATCACTGCATTTTAAGCAAGACTTGTAAAAATGTACTCCTTCTTAATCTTTCCTGATAGCAAAGACAGACTGACTGATCTGTAGTTCTTGAGATATTCTTTTCTCCTTTTTGAAGATTGGAACCACATTGGCAGGTCTCCAGGACAGTAGACCTCAGCTGTTCTCCAGGATTTCTTACAGATTACGGACAGAGGTTCTGAGAGTACCCCAGAAAGTAGGAAGCAGGTCATATGAAGTCTTGACCTAATTTTAAGGAGACAGCGATGTATTTCGTCATGCATCCCTTATCAATCTGGAGCCATTGCATTGCTATTGCACAGCTCCCCTTTTGAAAGAAGAAAGCAGCAGCATTAGTGTCTCTCATTGTCATGGCATCCTTTCAAGGGTTGCCAGGTAAGCTGCATCCCATCCTGAGAGTTCAGGGCCAAAAGCTGACAGCCAGGAAGCAGGACCAACAGGACCTTTGGAAAATGGAGCAGGGTGCAATGTTCCCGTGCACAATTAAATACACAATATGAACTATGCCTAACTATTTATTTTTATAATAAATAAAAAACTGAACAAAATATTTACACAGTACTTAAAATAGTTTTGGAATTTGAAAGACATGCTTTATGCAACTCTGCTTGTTGCTTTATATATTTTAAAAATGGACCCAGTTCAATTAATAATTGTATTTAAGACAACTGGGAATGCTGGAATGCAGCTCCTGTTTTTTGCCCATCTTTCCCATGCAAGAAAACACTCTTTCTATGCCTGAGCTGCATGAAACTCAAATACTTTGGCCACCTAATGAAAAGGAAGGACTCCCTGGAGAAGAGCCTGATGCTGGGAGCAATTGAAGGCAAAAGAAGAAGGGGAAGGCAGAGGATGAGGTGGCTAGATGGAGTCACTGGGGCAGTGGGTGTGAGCTTAAGTGGGGGATGGTGGAGGACAGGAAGGCCTGGAGGAATGTTGTCCATGGGGTCGCGATGGGTCAGACGCGACTTCGCAACTAGCAACAACAACATGCTGTTACTTATTGGAACATAGTGCTAACAATTTGTGCAAGTGATGTGTAGTTTTAAGGTGTTTCAGTAATTGTACCATTTCTGATCTGGAGGAAGATCCAGTTTTATCACCTATGGCACCTTAATGTCCAGAATCTTGGAAGCTTTGCATACATGTTTGAGAGCTAATTTTCTCTAATTGTAGATCAAGATTTGATGCTGTGAAGTCATGTAGAAGTATATTCTGGAAATCACACTATTGCTCAAGTTACGTTATTATTTGGTTGTCCATTTTGATCACATGTATATTAAAATGTGCATGTTGACAGGTTTTAAATTTGAGAGCAATTTTACTCAGAACAATTATTCTCCCTACCATTAATTAGTTTCTGCCTCAAGTTGCATAGGAATGTGAGCAACTGTGGACTGACTGCACAGCCAGTTTTTTTCTTCAAAATAATAAGAAAGTCACAGAAAGATGGCTCTTAATGACTGTATACTATCTGCAAGTCACAGGATGAGAATTTCAGTGATGTCTTCAAACATGGAAATAAGGAATGTCCTCCTTCACTGTCTGAGAATGAAATGCCTGGAAGAGTGTCTGGTGCCACATATTGCTGTATGTATAATACCATCATTCAGACGCTGAGTACTGCTATGGCCAAAGCATTTAAAGATACACACAGTGCTTCTGTGTTTCACTCAGCATTTCTCAGGTCTACTTTGAAATGAATCAAACGTAGACAGGTGTGGTACACCGATGTTCATAGCAGGCTTTTTGAAAAATGCAATCAAAGCTAAGGGAGTGCAACAGCATGTTGTAAGGTTGGAAACTGGAAAAGGAAACTGGAAGAACTTAATTGATGTCAATAGCAACAACCAAGAGCTTTGAGGTTTCTCTCAAAATGCTCCTCCAGTCATTTGATGAGCCAACAAACTTGTCAAGAGAAGGGGATCAGGTCCTTGCTATACCACCAGAATTTCTTAATGAACTTAATTGCTCTATGCCACCTTGAAGAAACAGATAGCTGTATGTGCTTGTACGTAGTATGTGCCAGAGACACCTATGGTTGATATCTGTATCAACTACTGGCACTGATGGCTCAGTGTTGTCCACTATAGTGGCTCAGACACTTCTCACCGATCATTAGCTATGGATGGCATTTAGATTTACGATGGTTTCTATAACCTGGCTGCTCATGAAATACCCAGCGGCCCGGGGTCAGTGAAGTCAGGTGTTCTTTCAGCATTCCATGAACTTACAGAATGTGGTAGTGCATCAACAGTGACCGGGGAAGGAAAGATGAAAGGCTGGTGCAGGTAGGATGTTCTGCCAGAGTTTACTGATGCACTGCTAAGATAGGCATGTGCCCCATGTAAAATTCCAGAAGAAACTATGCAAACTGCAGAGAGGTTCGTCATACTGTTCGACGACTGAACAAGCACCTGCTCTCACTTGGACAAGGCCAGAAATAAGCTGCTTGCAAAGAACTCTGTGGAAAGAATTCAGCCAGCAGGAACTGCTCTTGAGCAGCATGTGAGGAAGGCAGTCTACCAGGGTGGTCAGGACCGGAGCCAGATGCTCCTTTCATGACCTGCCCTGCGTTTCCCAACATGTTGGAGCTGGAGTCAGTCTCAGTTGAAGCTGCTTTCCTGTGGTTGCCCAGAAAGCTGTCAAAAGCACTGTAGGTATAAAGACATACCTTTCTATGCATTTAAATCTAATAACCTGAGACTACCTTGTGCAGAACAGACATTTGTAGGATCTAAAATTAATGTCACATTTCTGTTTTGGTCCTGTGTACCTGGGCAGTATTGCATGTGGCCTGCATAGATATATTGTTTCAAAGGTGTACATGGATTAAAAAGTTCTAAAAGTTACAGTTGTCCACATTGTGTAATTGTCCCTGTGATTGTAGTGTTTGATGAACTGTGGTCACAGCATCTTGTTTCTTAAATAAGTTTGCAAAAATAAAATATTATTTCAGTAGAATGCACAGACACACATGTATGCAACACCACATGCCTCAGTATCTGACAATAACTGTGTGTTAGTATACAAAACTTTGGTGATTTCTGAAAAAATGGTTATGTGTTGGTCTATGCCACTGTGCTAATTCTGATTCATCTCGTTCTGTAATTAGGTATTCAGAATTAATATTCTATTAAATTGCTGTTGTTATTACTTACATTTAAATATGCAATATTATTTCATTTTATGCATTTATACATGTATATCTGTATAAACTACATATCTAATTATGTGCACATTTTAATTAATAAAGAACACCAAATGTAATTAGATGGACATGATCACCAAATTTGTAAATTTTAAATCAATCCTGACAAGTGGAATGTACAAGTTGGTACTATAATTTAATAAAAGAAAAAAGAGAAATCCCTCACTCTCCCACTGCTCAGGACATTGATGTTTTGGATAGAAACCTTACTTGGTGTAAATATATCCTAAAATTTAGGGTATGATTATATTAACTGATCATGATTGATACATGCACAAGCATACAAAGACATTTTTATTTCTATAGATTTGGAATGCCTTATACTGGCCTAGGGGAAGGTACCCCATTAATGAAACTTGATTTATATGTTTACATCCTGCCTTTTTTTTCTTCCTGCAAGGCAGCTTACTTAATCCTCACAGTTTTATCCTCACAATGACCCTGTGAAATAGGTTAGACTGGTCCAAAAATCACCCATAGCAAAGTGGGGAATCGAAGACAGATTTATGGAGATTTACTGAGATCTGGTCCAGAGCTCTAACCACTGCACTGCACTGCATCTTGACACTTTATCAAGGGTTTTATCCTTCAAGGCAGCCTAAAATATTTTAAAATAAAAACCTATTAACCCTTTTTTTCAAAAATAGAAAGGAAGCTCAAGATTGGGTTCATTGCTAGTATTTGATCCAGCCTCTTCTGTACACATTTTACAGGTAACCATTAGAGTAAATATATGGACAGGCTTATTCTCTGCATATTTACTCCAAAGAATGATTGAACTTATGTACAAACTGCAACCTTATAAACACTTATTAGGAAAAAGTTCCTTTTGAATTCATTGGCAGTTACTTCTGAATCCGGACTTTAATGTCATGGGGAAGCCTTTACCTTTACCTTTACCTTTACCTTTTTACTTCTGAATCAGTGGTACCTTGGCTCATGAACTTAATCCGTTCCAGGACTCTGGTTGTGACCCAGATTGACCACGAGCCAAGTCAAATTTCCCCATAAGGGTCAATGTAAATAAAGTTAATCTGTTCTGCAACTATTCTTTTACGCACAAAAATCTGAAGCAAAGTGACAAAGAACAATAAAGATCACGGCCATCTCCCCCGCCCCAGAGATTGTGCAGGGCGGGGGAGAGATGGGTGCGATCGCGGGCGCGTGGAGGGAGGTGGGTGCCCGCAGGGTGGGAGGTGGGTGTGGGGGGGGCGGGGGTGTGGGGGGGCGGGGGTAGGCACGCGGGGGGGGGGCATGTGTGCTCGTGATCCTCACCCAATGCAGAGTTCATGACCTGCAGCAAAATTTTTATGAAATTTCTGTTCGCTACCTGATTTTGTCGTGAACTGAGGCATTTGTGAGCCAAGATCCCACTGTACATATGCATAGGATAAGACTTTATAACTTACTCCTATACAGATATGTATAGATTATGACACTATGCGTATTCAGAAAATTTGTTCAGAGCTGTGCCTTACTGGATTTGGGACAATCTGGAAACAAGTCAGAAGGAATTCTTAATCACTGTAGAACAGTAGAAAAATATTGCATTGTGTTGATGGCTGTAGGCCCATATCAAGCATTGTATCCAAGTTTTTTAGAGACTGGAAACTGTTTTCTAGAAACTGACAGATTACCAGTGTCCTGCTGGTTTATAAAATTAAGCTGATCTCTTAGATGCACACTAAAGATTACCATTGGCAGTAGCAAGGAAGGATTGATAATTTTGATCACAGCATAGCTTAACTTTTTGGGCAAGTGATTCATATTTCATTTTAGTCTGCCAACCAAGGTTTCATTAGTTTAAACAAACAAGAAAGTAACTCTTAAATATCAGATGATTTTCAGTGCAGATAACATGGAAATTGCAGCTGTAATGGACTCTGAACGATAAAACATTGTCTTGTTTTTCATCAGAATTAATGGTAAGGTTGGATTAGGTTATGGTTAGGTTCTTTTCCTAACACAACTTATTATCTATAGGATTTATTTTTAGTTCATATTATAGCTGGCTTATGTAATGCTGTTGCAATGATCATCTTCCTCCTTCAGAGAAAGTAAAGAAAATTTCCCAATATAAAATTTCTTTCAAAATCTGCCTAGTGATTGGGTCAAACTTCCTTCTTAGGTTATAGATTCTTTCTATTTGTCCTGAATCTGCACAACATTCAGTGTGATGGAAGGTAGTAACCCTCCAACTACAATCCCAGTTGGCCTCAAGATGCAATCTTACATATCACCTGTATTCTTTCTTGAGCTTCATGAGACTTATGTCTGAGTAGATGCACATAGCATCCCACTGAAAGCTTTGTTGAGACAATCACATTTCAACCCTATGCATACACTGTGAAAAGAACTGGACAATTGTCTAAATAAATACAAATAAAATTCACATTCAATTGCTGGTGCTCAATCTGACTATGTCAGTACCTTCACTTGCTAAGATGAAAACTGTGGGTACCAATATATCAGGAGTCCCCAAACATTTTGGACTGGTGGGCAACTTTTGAGGGAGCATTTTGTGCACTCCCATATAATGGCTGTAATGGTGGTGTGGGGGAATATTCACAAAATGGCGGCCACAAAAGTCATGTCCTGGAAGACAAGTAACTTGCCCAAGGCTTCCAGGCTTGGAACAATCTAGAAACAAGTCAGTAGTAATTCTTTACAAGTGTAGAATAGCAGGAAAATATTTCATTGCACTGATGGCTGTGGGCCCCTATCAGGCTCTGTATACAAGAACACGAATTTCTGTGGTAATGCAAATGGACAGATTAGATGTACCCTTCTGAGGTTTGGGCTTAATTTTGAATCTTGGAGTCTAAGAGAGTTTATGTCTCTTCTGAACCCAAATAAAGATGTAACTGAAGAGCACCACTTCATTTTGCAGCATGCCAGCTCCCCACAAGATATTTTTTCAATTAAAAAAAATCTTAATAAAATGAAAATCAGGAAGAACAAGGAACCTTGAGAGCCAGTGTGGTGTAGTGGTGAAGAGCTGGGACTGGGACTCAGGCGATCTGGGTTCGAGTCCCTGCTCAGCCATGGAGCCAACTGGGTGACTTTGGGCCAGTCACAGACTCTCAGCCCAACCCACCTCACAGGGTTGTTGTTGTGGGGATAAGATGGAGGAGGAGATGTAAGCTGCCTTGAGCCCTTTGCAGGAAAAAGGCAGGATATAAATCAAAAATCAAACCAAAAAAAGGAACCTGACAGGTATCAGGAGAGGTATCTGTGGACAAAGGTGGTGTCTTTGAGCACTATTGCGGAGATTCTAGCAATATATGTTTTAACCACAAAAAAAGTTACTTCGACTATATATTTTATTTCAATGGCTGTAATTATATACTACATGATAATAGTGGTAACTTGATTGATGTTAATATGAGTTATCCAAGGGCTGGTTCTTATGTAGCCAAAATGCACATCTGCAAGGGAAGCATCAGTCGGCTTGGAGGAACCCCTGGCTTTACAGAAGTACAGCAAATCTATGGGCAAAGCTCCCCAAAACAACTGAATGAGGACTGAACATCAGTGGGCACAAAACACTGGCTGATGGTTATGGGGGAGAAGGAAAATGGAAGATGTTGGGTGTGGATGGAATCCTGAGCACACGACATCATTTTATTCCAGGCCCCATTTATACACACACAGACACACACACACGGGGTATTTAGAAAGCTGGTATCTGGTATGCCTAGTTCAAGGACAGCCTGAATCCTTGAGAAATATCAAAATGGGACATTCTGATGTCTCTCACTTGAAACTTGGAGTATAGCATTGTATTGTCAAGGGAGGCACAGCTGAGGCACAAAGAATAACAATCCGTAGACTCAGTGGAACACAGGTGTGCAGGAATTCCCCATTCACATACCAAGCCTTTCTGTACAATCTACCTACCTGGCTTGCAATTGTTTGTGGGTTTTTCCTACAACATCATGATCCACCAGTTTTGCTTTGCACTTTGCCAGATTTTTTTTATGTGGCAGAGAAAATGGGGTATTGTTTTGAAATCAAAAGGAAAGGTAATTTCCTGCTTCTGTAATTGCAGTATTGCACCACAGCACTGTAGCACCTGGAGGTTATGAAGTGGACAATCAAGAAAGGAAACACTCCAATTTCAATTCTACAATAAAATCAGAAGTCGATAGAGATATTAATAGTCATGTGCAGAAAAGTTTACTAATCCAATATAGTTGGAGAGTGAATTAATAGGAACAGGGCATAGCCATACTTCAAAATAAGCATAACAGAATCAAAGAAGTATGATGAACTCACTGCCCCATATTAGAGCAATAGCTTTTCTGGCTATATAGACTACATAGGAGTTTATGGGTACTGAAGGCTTTCTCTATTACAGTTCAGCCATTACCTATATCCATATGTATGGAGCCATCAACTAATTTCTTTCTGCCTTTACAGAATATCTATTCAATCCATCAACAAATGGAATCTGGGTAATTTACTAATCAACAAGTTATCAAGATACAGAGCAAGTGATAACCATTCATGGTGATGGGAAGAAAAGAGCTTTGCCTGTTTCTCACCCCATCTTGAAGCTGTTAATAAACATTAGATTTATTTGATTTGCTGTGCTCAAATGTCTTACGGAACATAAAAATTCCTTTAAGCTGCTCATCAACACTTCTGGTTGTTTCAGAAGAATCTAAGAATTATTTTGCTTTTGCTACAATTGCTGTTTAATTTTTCTTTTAGAAAAGGGGGGAAGTCAATTTGGGGGATAAATGTTTGACTCTATATTTTACCCTTAAGAGAAGAAAGATCTGAAATTTCTAATTTGGTTCATGGTTTATATTGCATGTGGTGTACATAAATGAATGCTGGTAACCTAAATCTGTAGTTGGAACTATTTGAAAAATGTGTATAGGCTGAAATAGGAACTTCAGAACAGTCCGTCAGCATCTGGCATCTTCCTTGGGAGTGTCAGGAAAACTTACGCATTTGGTGAGCAATTGCATAGCCCCAGTGTACCTTACAGCACATGAAGGAGACTGAGAATGACTTAAATATTGAGCCTCTGTATTGCAGTTTCCAGGAAAAAACTTCTAAGACTTATTTTCTCCTGTTATTCTCCATGCATTTGTCAATCTTACCACACCCCTAACTGTTCTTATGCTTGTAAAAACACATTAGTTATATACAATGTAAATAGCTGAGCTGATGCCATGTGTTAATGTACCTGAAGACCAATGATGCAGTATCACTACATACTAGCCGTGCTACTGGGTAACCTTAGGTATTAAAGATTAATGTATTCATTATATAATGCATTGATAATATTGGTACCAGCCTTAAAAATTAACAAGACCGTCATTTGTACTTATTTGGATCCCAGGCATAGGAATACAGTAACCCTTAGTTCTCTTCAAGCATGGTTATGATAGCTCTATAGCAGTTCTCATGCTTTTACAAATCTGTGTTCTCTTGCAGTTCTAGCCCTTGAAAGTACCTTACCTGGAAATACTGGAACTATGGTAGTGCCCAGCAAAGTGATTTCACCTAATTGCTTTGTTGTTGTTGCCATTAAGTCATCTTTGACTTACAACAACCCTAGGAATAGAAAGCCCTCCAAAATATCCTATTCATGACAGCCCTGCTCAGCTCTTGCAAATTCAAGGTTGTGGCTTCCTCTATGGAGTCAAGGCATCTCAGTTTGGTCTAATGAAACAGTCCTAATTGCTTACAAAGAAATAAGCCTAATGTAATGGAGTCCTATACCTTCAAATGGACTGCATTTTTCCCAGTGGGAAAAAGGATTTCTCTACATGAGTGTGCTCATGATACCTAATTCATGGAAGTTTACAGGTTTGCAAAGCCTTTTCATGCAGCTGTCCTCTACCAGGCCCTCTTCTGTGTTTTCCAGCCGTTCATGTGGCTTTTTAAAGAGGGGGGATAATAAGGTATTCTGTTTCAAACCGGAACAAAAGCCTTATGTAGTCTTGCAAAACTGCTATACTGCGGCTATATCAAAATGCTACCTTGACTACTAGCATTTTGGAAAGGAAGAGAAATATAAATCCCATGGGAAAATATGTGTAAAAGGCACATCTTTTTTTCTTCCATAATGAAAACGGAAGAAGCAGCCACGCTAAAGTGGCAGGTTAAGCCCCTGAATGTAGAAAGGCCCAAAATCTCGCCATCTACCTCCTAAGTTTACTGCTTAAAATCTGTTTTAATGGAAGCTAATTGTGAAATTTCCAAATTCTAACTAGATAAAAACACATTGAAATCCCGTCCCTGTTCTGCAGTAAAAGAAAACAGGAGTTGAATTTATAAATTCTTGTGTTTTTTCAGGACAATAACTGTATAATATACTCTTAGATGTAACTAGCCAGATAAAATTGTTGTTACAATGTATATGGCCAAGGAGTTTGACGAAAGTTAGAAGGCCTAATTTGGCCTTCTGGCAGTCGGCAGTGACTGCATGGATATGTACAGAGCAGGGTGGTCCCATACAAATGGAGTTTCTAGTGAATGTTTTACGAGTGACCTCCATTACATAGTATGGTTAATATCTAGGCACTTCATGCTGTAATAGTTAAGCTTTGGAAAGGTAATCTTATCACTGAGGTTATTCTGATGTGACACAGATTTATCCTGAATTTATTCTAAAGCATAAATGTAAGTTTTAATACTGGGAAATTGTTCCGTGTTACAACAGCCAGATTCTTAAACTATTTGTATTATCTTGGGTTTTGTTATTGTTGCACACATTTTTTCACACTGTAAGGAAAGCAAAAGCATTTATTTAAATAGAGTGTTATTTTAAACCTTTTTTATAGTGAAAGATGCTGACTGGTAGCCATTACCAACACACCTTATCTATTTGATCAGAGAACATATGAGTAGTTTAAACAGGAAATTTAGATAGCACTTTCTCAAGAGAGGTACTGTGGAGGGTTTCCTATACAGGGACAAGAAGCCCAACCAATAAGCATTTCTGTCTTCATAGAGGGAGCTTGTGTGCATAGATTTGTGCTTACCTGATGTTGAACACATGGTAGGAATTAGTTTGGCCCTGCACAAGTATTTTTCTCACTCATTTGTTGTGAATGATCATTCCTTATACACAGTTGCTTATGGGATGATGCTGCAGCCCTGAAGTTTCACTTTTGTGTCTAACCAGCACTTTTGGTGATTTTTTTGCATGGAAAATATGCCATTTAATTATGAAAATGAAAGCAAATGCCATTTCCTCTTGTGCATTTGCACTGTTCTGTAATCCCACAGTGCCATCCTGAAGTTATGTAGTGGAAAACAGGAAAGGAAGTGTTGACTCTCCATTCTGTAGTGAAACTGAAAATAGATGGAGCTGATTAACAGGCTCATGTGGAAATGCTCTGATGTACAATAACTGCATGAAGAAGCCTGGGTGGGTTGTACACGCTGATAGAAACTGACAGTCCTGAAGCAAGTGAATGGATTCTGAATTCTTTCCCCCCAAACTTTTGCTCTATATTTGGATGAAAGTGCTAGAGAGGTTTTGCAACCAGGAGGTTCTGAGTGGAGACTCTGAGATAATCTTACAGAGATCTGAGTTGCTAAACAAGAAAGCAGACAGAAAGATAATATGAAAAAGGCATGCATTGTGGTTCCCAGCAGGTAGAATGGATTTGTCAAGCAGTCATGGTAACAGGGGGCCAGGCAAGCCCCTGCTTTTAGCTGCCCTGCTTAACCTAAGTATTCCTAAAATTCAGGCAAAATTACTTGAGTAGCTATAAGAATCTTTTATCTCTTGACCACCATGAAAAGCAAGGAGAACAGGTTCTTATCCTCCCCAAGGAAACCCGTCATAATTTGTGGGTTGTTCGGGTACATTTTAATAGGTTTCCAGATAATGAACAGAAAAGTTGTTTTCCCCTTCCTGTGAGGTTTATTATATAACGGCTGCTTACATTTGCTTGGAATACTGCATTAAATCACAAGGCGCATATTGTAAGATGGACCTTAATCCCTTTTTAAAATAAAAGATAAGGCATATGTGGTCTAAATAAAGCAATGTGCACAAGAACATTTTCCTTTATTGTATTTCAAGGAAAGACATAATGTCCATTTTACAGCAGTGTAGGAGATCAGAATCAACTAGCATGTCTGAATAGGAGTATGCATAATCCCAACCATTTTGCTAGTCTTGGCAAAGTTCTTCTTGTGCTTGCTGCTCCTGTGTTTAAAGCAAAGCTCAGCAGTGATGCATAATTTGTGATCTCTAATTGTAGTGTCAAGCTACAATTAGATAAAACTGGGGCCTTCTTCCTTTTGAAGAATAATAAAAGCAGACACTGGTGTGTGTGTGAGAGAGAGAGACAGACAGACAGACAGACTAGGGGACCTGGTACTTAGAACTCCTTCCCCTGTGGTCCCCCTCCCCGCTCCCACAACTGCCAAGCCAAACCTCCTCATCCCAAAACTGCTATTAGTCCTTGTCTTGCTAGGAAAGCATATTGATACCTATACATTTCAAGTGGGAAATGATTTTAGGCTGCAGTCCTACTTGAGAGTAATATGCATTGGACATAGTGCAGCTATTTCTATGAAAATAGAAGAAGAGTTTCTACTGAAAATTGCATGAAATCTTCCCCCTCAGCACTACAACCTTAATCTGGGTGATCCCCCTCACTGGATGTTTTTAACTTAAACAGCAATGATGGAAGATTCAGATCTTGGATCAGTAGTGCCATGATTGAAACCCTTCTTTGCTTCCACAACATTCCTTAGATTTTAGGCTGTTCTTGACATTTTTTCCTCAGCAGGAATCTAAAATGTACTTCCCTTGCTTTAGGATTATGGGTGGACAACCCACAAGAAGTTACTGCAAAGTGCAGTAACTTCTTGTGGGACACAGATTTTGAAGCCCCAGTTTTGGAAAATTTGGTGACCAGGCTACATCTCTTCACATAACAGGCCTGAGTTCCTGCCACCACTCTTGGTTTTAGGAACACATCTGATCAGTGAGGTTGGGAATGATTCTGTTCTGTATTTTTCTTACAAACCCATTTGCTTTGCTGCTTACTATGCCTAATACCTAATACATTGCTTTTCAAATTTCTGAACCTCAACTCACAGGTGGGTTCCATCCCAACATGGTAGACAGCAAAAGGAAAGCCTTTCCCCTCCACTTCTACTAGCTTTTTTCTTTCTTTTACCAGTCCAATGGTACCATTACTTTTCCATGCACTGAGAGACAGAATGGTTCCCTTCTTTCATGTAATTCACCCTTCCCCAAACTGGGCACCGTCCAGGTGTGCTGCATGCAATTCTCATCATTTTCAGGCAATATATCTGGAAGCCACCAGAGTGAAGGCAGCTGCTATGAAGGGAATTCTGTTCAAGTACATGCTGCATATTTATACCTAAATTAACCTCAACAATTGACCCTAAAGAATATTCAGTGTTAACTATTAATGTGATAGTCTTGTGTTTTCTGTTGGAGGAGGAAAGGGAGATTTGAAAGCTGAAGTTGGCTTTTATGTGGTCCCAAAAGATTACATTTACAGAACTTTGACACATTTGGGAAGCGCTGCCCTATTTTTGTAATTTTTCCATATGAAAAGAAAAAATATAGGAACCTTTATATTGCTTCTCTGCAGTGCTTTTTTTGTAAGAAAAAAGGTGCCGGAACTCATGAAATTATTTACCTTTCACACGTAGTCAATCACTGTACACACGCACACACGTCAATTCTGTAACAAAACATAACAGTTGCCACCCCTAGTAAGCACTCAGCGCGCGACCCCACAACCAATCACAAACCTAGCAGCGCAACAAGCTGAGCAGCGCCATCACAACCAGCGTGGATGAAGCACGCACGCATCGGATTCGACACACAAGCAGCCCGCATGCACCGTTTTAATTATTTTGCCGCCGACCTGCTACACTCGATAAGGCAATTCAAATCAACATGGACCAAACATCAAATTTTCAAAAATTACTTTTAAAACTTGGAAAATCTGTCGAACAAAGGTGCCAGAACTCTGTTCCGGTGCATTCTATGACAAAAAAAAGCACAGCTTCTCTGTACTCTGACCTTTGCAGAGTTCCTGCTCAAGATTCCACTAGGAAACAATTTCAGTGCAACAGAAAGTTCCTGACTGCTTCCAGACTCGTTTTTTTTTTTTTTAATGCAATCATGAAATTTTATAGGGCAATCATGGAATTTCAAATGGACAATGGCATCATCTTCCATTTGAAGTCATTCAATCTTTTCCACGGCTTTGTTTGTCCTTTTTTAACCAGAAAAAAATAAGAAAGAAAAGATGGGCTATCTTCACAGTGCTTTTTGAATGGTAGTGCTTGAGCAGGCTGTAATTTTAGAAAATGTTTCTGATGTTGTTTCAGCTGCTTATGTGAAAATTTTAAGTTTCTCATCATTAAGGAACATGATTTACTAGCTTTGAAAATGGCAAATTCCTCATTCTGGCCTTTCTGAATATATCACACACTTGGTGTAAGGCTCAGTCACTGCCCTTTTAACTGCTGTGTTCATTGACACTGCATGCAGAATTAGTCCTTTATTTTGGCTTGGGTCCTCACTTAGAACACTTGGTTTAACATGGAGATCTAGCTATGTATCTATATATATTAAGTCAGAGCCTACATCAGGAGCGTCATAAATAATTTAGATTAAGTGAATGCTGAAATTAGTTAAGGCTCCACATTGCTTGGCTCCAAGTGGTCTATTTGCAGCCAGATATGTAGAAGTGCCCTTTGGCGGAAGCCCAGCCTTTACCATCATCACCACCCCCAGCAAAACCAAATGGAAAACAATATGCTCTTCTTTTAACTGTGTGTGCCTGTGATCTCTGGGCTTTAAATGTGACCACTGCAGGGGGAACAAACAGAATGAGCCAAGCGCTAGAGACACAGGAGGCAATGAACGAGAGACATTTTGTGCATTACAGGCAAAAAAGGAAGCTAGCTGAATTAACACTATCTTGAAAAACTGTTTACTTATCATTCAGTACAGTGGCTGCTATATATAGCAATCCTACTATGTCCTGAACCTGTTTTAGCATCAGAATCAGCTCCTACATGTATCTTACTTTCCACCAATTTTCCTTATTTTTGGAGCAAGCACTGACTTTCTTTATGTACACACACCATTAATACTGAAGCCTGCAGCTTTCACCAACTTGGAACCCTCCAAACTCCCATCATCTCCAACCAGCATGTTCACTGGTTAAGAGATATACTCATCTGTTCTTTTTAAGTGCTGTAGGTGTGCAGGATACTCACAAGCACTCACACCTGTAGAGGTAGGTACAAAAGGAAGTGGGAATCAAATATCTTCCACATTCCAGATAAACCGGTAATGTAGCTGGTGAAATATTTATGCTATTAAAGATTATTACATGATTGTGATGTATTAGAAGGTTAGGAATATTTTTGAAAGTAAAGTTATTTGGTTCTGTTCAAAAGGTTTACCAAAGTTACAGCACTTCACTAATTTCAGAAAAAAAATATGCTACAGTCTCTGCTTCCTGAAATTCTATGCCAATCTTAGTTTATAGTATCTGTTCCTAATGGCATTCTGCATAGGACATCCAAGTTAAAAGAAGACTTTTTTACTGCATTTGGGTCAAAACAGACAGTATTAAAAGCTAAAAATAATGTGTAACTTGATAGATTCCAAAATTAAATTCTTCCATCCCTCATTCTAGACATTCAGCTATAAACGCAGTTCTGTGCCAGTGAGTTTGTGTCTTATTTTGTTTGTGCTATTCTGCTGAATATTTTTAATAATCCCCCAACGGCTGTTGAAATAATTTACTTAAAAGAAAATACTAATACTATACTACATATTTGGAAAGTACGTTCAAGTACTTTGTGTCTAATCCATTTTCTTTTCTCTTACACTAGAATCCCACAGGTCTCTCACCATTTCCTAGCAGCAAATGTACCTGATGAGACTGCAACCATCTAAGAGGACAGGAACGGCCATTCACACAGCTTATCCTCTGTCAGGAGCAGATCTTTTTACATTGCTTCAAAGGAGCCAGCACTTTTTGAAACATCTCAAAACAGGTTTTATTGACTCATCAAAGATTTTAAACCTGTTCATCAACCAAGCACATGTTCATTTGTTTTGAAATGATATATGTTGTTCACTAAAAACAGGCTGAGAGGAGTACAGTCAGTCTATATGAACTTAACTCATATTCATGTGCTTGTTTGCTTGCTGCTAAAATTAACCCATTGTGAAGGCAAAATCTGATAAGAGAAAAAATAACATACAGTGCCATTTCACACGTCTACTCAAAAGTAACTACTCACTTGAATTGCACTACTCCCATGTAAGTGGGTAAACAATTACAATATTAATAAGGGATAAAGGGCCCCAAAGTTTAAGCAGCATTGTAATTTAGAAAAAAAAATCATCCAAAATCATGGGCAAGAAACTGGAGTAGGTCCCTTCCCTCCACGAGTCCACCTTCCCACTGCCATTCTCACCAGCTACTCTTGCTCCTCATTCCCTTTCTCATCATTGCTACCACTTGTTTGTTTGATAGGCAGAATGCCAGGGAGAAAGTAGGCAGTGGCATCCTGTGCCTCCTTGTCACAACCATCGTTGTCTGGGCAAAAATGAGAGTTGAGTAAGCAAAGAGCTGCAATGGTGAAGAGGCAGAGCAAGTCTTTGGAAATCTTGTCAGTGAGTTTCTATAGGGTGTGAGCTTGGCAAATGCTCAACCATGCACACCCTTGACCCCATTCCTGAGGGTGTGGAAACTTTCACCATCACTGGAGAGCAAAAAGGGGGCAGTGAGTGGGCTGAGAGCCCCTCGAACAAGGGAGTAGTATGTCAACCCTGAAGCTATCATAAGTCATTTCTTTCCTCTTGGAGAGCCTCTGTATGAAATCATAGAATCACAGAATAGTAGAGTTGGAAGGGGCCATGAAGGCTCCCGGGTCCAACCTCCTGCTGTTGCAGGAAACCAAGTTGCACCACTCAGATGGCTGTCCAGTTTCCTTATGATTCTCTAGTGGGAGAGCCCACCACCTCTCTAGGCAGCTAATTCCACTGCCATATTGCTCTGACAGTGAGGAAGCTTTTCCTGATGTCCAGCCTGAATCTGGGTTGTTACAACTTGGATTGATTATTCTGTGTCCTACACTCTGGTATCAGTGAGAACTTGACCTTCCTCTTTGGGACAGCCTTTGAGGTACTTATAGAGGGATATCATGTCCCCCCTCAGTCTTCTCTTCTCAAGGCTGAACATGCCCGGTTCCCTCAGTCTCTCCTCATAGGACAGCATTTCCAAACCCTGGATCATTTTTGATGCCGTCCTCTGGACCCTTTCTTAATTCTTGGTGTCCAGAACTGGACACAGTAATCCAGATGAGATCTGACTAGTGAGGAGTATAGGGGAAATACTACTTATCATAAAAGAACTAGATAAGAAAGGGAGCTTCTAAAAACACAGTTCTTGGGACAGTCAAACAGAGATGGCATTTATAACTTCAGTCTCAAAAATCTAATGCTCTATAGAAGTGTTAAAAATGGTAGGGACATGTTTAAAGGATCATATGTTTTTATCATGTTTCCTGCTCTTCAATTTAATTTAGCCAGAAAAAGTGATAATGGCCAAATGTACATTTTTTTTTTGGAAAAAAATATCAGTGTGTGACATATTTTTGCTAAAGTAAATGATACTGAAAACTCAAGGGAGAATTGTTCAGTATTTTATTACTCAGATTGTATTCTCTCTTTTTTTCATTCTTGCATTTTTACTCCACTCTTTAGCCAAAAAGGCTGCTTGATAGGCTTAGAGAACATGATCAAAGAAACACAACACTAAGGAAAAATGGAATAGGGAGGAAAAAGGAAAACAAGCAAACTCAGGCACCAATTTTAAAGTTACAAATAAGGACCAGCTGGGATAGAAATGGGTCAGAGAGGAGGAGTCAAAGGAAGCTGTTTCTGCAGCATCACTGATAGAGCAACTCGGCTTCACTTCCCTCCCTCTGATATACCCTGACAGAACTGGCTGCTGTCAGGTGACTGTTCAGGAACAGGGGAACCCTCTGTTATAGTTAATGGTCTGGTTCTCTAAAGCTTGATATATGTATGCTTCCTTACTCTAAATCTGGTGTCTTGTGGTTAAACAGAAATGCTATTGTAGCCAGTCTTCACCTCTTCTGATAATGTTGCCTTCTGAATGTGTTGGATTCCTATTATGCTGGCTGGGGATGATGGCTGTTGCTGTCCAATGAAGCTGGAGGGTACCAAGCCAAGGCAGGCAAAATTCCACCCTCCAGCATTTCACAGATGGAAATAGGGACACGCAGGTAATATAGTCTCACAGAAGGATAAACTGCCTAAACATCTCCAGTTCATTATACATTGCTGAAGTTCTTAGTACTTTGACTAAGAGTGACATCCAGTGTGGCTGTGTCTAACCTTCTGAACTCAGAGGATTAGGGGCTGAAGGAGTACAGAGGGAAGTGCTGCCTCTATGCTTCTCCAGACCTGCAAAAGATTTGCACAGCAAAAGGAGCTGAGGTACCACTGGAATTCCTTGGATCCTGGCAGAGTCTTAATCCCCTGCTCTTCATATCCAACACTGGCTCTGAACCTGCTCTTGCAGCTATAGGGCTGCAGACAGTGTGGAAAGAACCAGGCTGTCTGCAAGGGCAAAGGGAGAGTGCTCTGAAGTCAGAGGAGGAACTGCAACTATCCCTTGGCTGTATAGACAACATCTAGCAGCCATGCCCTTAGGGATTGTGCCCTTAGAAAATATGACAATTAAAATGAGCTTCATCAGTGTAAGAAATGCCATATGACGCCTTTGTGTTAATGCAGACAAGAAAGGCAAGATGAATCTGTCCTCATGTAGCGGCTTCAGCCTCCTGCTTTTTGCTGACTCTGGAGCTGAACACTGACGAATGTCAACTCTGATAATTCATCAGTACATGTGATCAAATTATTCCTAAAATGTAAAAAAGAAGAGTGAAAAAAAGGCATGAAGGGACAATGGTTCAACACTGTTCACGCCCAGAAGGGAGGGGAGGGGGAGTCGCGTTGGTTTACAGAGCCTCCATCTCTCTCACGGGTCTTCCGGTCCCTTTGAGACCAGGGCTGGAGTGCCTCTACTTGGTGTTGGGCGAACGAGACAGATTGGGGATTCTATTGGTGTACCGTGCACCTTTCTGCCCAGCAGTCTCCCTATCTGAGCTGACAGAGACCGTCTCGGACCTGGTGTTGAGGACCCCCAGGATGTTGGTCCTGGGGGACTTCAATCTCCATGCCGAGTCTGGACTGACCGGGGCGGCTCAGGACTTCATGGCCTCTATGACGGCCATGGGCCTGTCTCAACACGTCATTGGCCCGACCCATGAACGTGGACACACTCTGGACCTGGTATTCATGACGGGGCAGGAAGAGGATGACCTGAGGGTGAAGAACTTATGTTTGACTCCCCTGTCACGGTCAGATCACCTCCTGGTGAGGTTTGTGCTCGAGAGCAGCCTCTCCCTCTATAAAAGTGCGGACCCGATTGTATGGGCCTGCCCCTGGAGCCGGATGGATCCGGATGGATTCCGGAAGGCCCTGGGGGAGTTTCCGGCTGACAAGACTGGTGCTCCTGTCGAGGCTCTGGTCGAACTGTGGAACGGAGAGATGACCAGGGCTGTGGACACGATCGCTCCTAAGCGTCCTCTCCCACCGGGCAGAGTCCGCTCTTCCCCTTGGTATACACCTGAATTGCGGGCGATGAAGCGAGTTGGGAGACGGCTAGAGCGTAGGTGGAGGAAATCACGGGATGAATCTGACCGAACACATTTGAGAGCCCACTATCGGGCCTATGCTGTGGCGGTGAAGGCGGCGAAAAAGAAGTTTTTTTCCGCTTCCATTGCCTCCTCACAATGCCGTCCGGCGGAGCTTTTTCGAGTGGTGCAAGGCCTGGTTCGCCTGGGTCCTAAGGAAGATCCGATGCCACCCTCAAAGGCCCGCTGTGACGACTTTGCCAGGCATTTCAGGGAGAAAATCGCTCAGATTCGTCACGAGCTGGACTCCACTAATGAATCAGAGGTCTCTGATTCTGGTCCAAAATTATTGGAGGAATTTCAATTATTGAGGCCCAATGATGTGGACAAGGTGCTTGGAAGAGTACGTCCCACCACTTGCCTATTGGATCCTTGCCCGTCTTGGTTAATAAATAACTCCAAGCACGGGATTGGGACCTGGATCTTGGAAGTGGTTAACGCTTCTCTGAGGGAGGGTCAAGTGCCTGCCCCTTTAAAGGAGGCGGTAATACGACCGGTCCTGAAGGAAGCGTCACTGGATCCAGAGATGGCCACTAACTATAGACCTGTGGCCAACATCCCGTTTCTGGGCAAGGTGTTGGAGCGAGTGGTGGCGGGACAACTCCAAGCACTCTTGGATGAAACTGATTATCTGGATCCTTTTCAGTCCGGCTTCAGACCCGGGTACAATACTGAATCTGCCTTGGTCGCCCTGTACGACGACTTGTGCAGGGAGAAGGACAGGGGGAGTACATCCCTGTTGGTTCTTCTGGACCTCTTGGCGGCTTTCGATACCATCGACCATGGTATCCTTCTGGATAGACTTGCGGGATTGGGGGTTGGAGGCACTGCTTTGCAGTGGTTCCGCTCCTATCTCAATGGTCGATTCCAGAAGGTAGTGCTGGGGGACCATGTCTCTACGTCATGGCAGCTATGCCATGGAGTACCACAGGGCTCCATTCTATCCCCTCTGCTATTTAACATCTATATGAAACCGCTGGGAGAGGTCATCAGGAGGTGTGGGCTGCAGAATCATCAATACGCTGATGATACCCAGCTTTACCTCTCGTTCTCCACTAATCCAGGTGAGGCAGTGGCTGTGCTGAACCGGTGCTTGGCCGAGGTAAGGGAATGGATGAGGGCCAATAAACTGAAACTCAACCCAGACAAGACGGAGGTCCTGTTGGTTGGCAGATCGGGTTTCGGAGAGGGTGGATTTGACCTGGTCCTGAATGGTGCAACACTCCCTCTTAGGGATAAGGTCCGCAGCTTAGGAGTACTCCTCGACCCGGAGCTTTCTTTGGAAGCTCAGGTGACAGCGGTAGCGAGGAAGGCCTTCCTTCAGCTTCGGCTGATTAATCAGCTGCGCCCCTACCTGGAGTATGACTGCCTGGCGACGGTGACACACGCGCTGGTGACTTCCCGCCTAGACTTCTGTAACGCGCTTTACGTGGGGCTTCCCCTGAAGACAGTCCGAACACTTCAATTGGTGCAAAATAGAGCTGCCAGGTTGCTGACGGGGACAGGGTGTTATGCTCACATGACTCCAGTCCTCCGTCAGCTTCACTGGCTTCCCATTGAAGCCCGGGCCCAATTCAAGGTGTTGATTATGGCCTATAAAGCCCTAAACGGCTTGGGTCCTGGCTACCTGAACGAGCGCTTACGTCCGTATATGCCCGACCGCCCTTTGAGATCTGCGGGAGAGTCCCTTCTCCGGGAACCCTCCATGAAAGAAATTAGGAGAGTAAGTACCCGGAGGAGGGCTTTCTCTGCGGTAGCGCCCAACCTATGGAATTCACTCCCCAAAGAGGTCCGCCTGGCACCGTCGTTACTGGTTTTTCGGTGCCAGGTAAAGACCTTTTTATTTAAACATCATTTCAATTGTTAAAACATATGATCTGGCCAGGGCAACTTCTTCCTTCTCTTTCTCCTCCTATATTTTTATTTTATACTGATAATTTTAATTTTATATTTGTAAATCAATGTATTTTTTGTATTTTTGTATTTAATGGTAATTTATTATGTACTATTGCATTTCAATGTATTTTATCATGTTGTAAGCTGCCCCGAGGTTTCGGCAAGGGGCGGCATAGAAATGTTATAATAATAAAAATAATAATAATAATAAAGACAATTGAAACACACGTGATAGGTGGTCTGAACTTCACCTTTCACCCACAAAATTACCAAATGCCTTCCAATTTCACAGCCTGCAGACAGGATGATTCTGAAGTCTGATGTGCTGGCAGTGATATGCTGGGGCCTGTAGGATTTTCTCCTTTCTAAACATGCACACTTAAAGAAGGCTCTCTTGCTTAAGCCAACATGTCACTCCAAAAGGAAATGGTTTGCTCTCGGCTGAGTTAAGAATATACAGTGCAATGCCTTCTTGTGTAATGCAAACAGTTCTGCTAAAATCTTTCCTAATTAGCACTTTTGCCAATTCATATTATTTGTGGCTTATGAATACTTTACACCATTCTGCCAATTTTTTTTGTCTTTGTCATTTGAACCTATTTTCCCTTTGGAATGAAAGAGACCCTCCAAGGATTTCTCCCTATATATATTAAAGTGGAAATACCACATGATGAGAGGCAGCAGGGAATTGGTGAGATTACATTATTATACACTCTGCTAAATCATTGGCTAGGATAGACACAATATTCAAGCATGGCTCTGCATACACTAACATGTTCCTGTAGTCTTATCACCAACAGTACATGTTCAACATGGGGAAGGTTCAGCTGGATCTAAAAAAGATACTGGAACTGACTGCTGCCAGTCAGTTTTGACAATATTGGGCTAGAGAGACCAATGGTCTGACTCAGTTCAAGGTATCTTCCTTTTTTGGCTTGCAATTTAAGACTTATTAATGAAACCTCTGCTTCTGGTATATCTACCTTTAATAGAAAAAGAGAGCATGAAAGCACTGTTTTAATCAGGGTGAGGAAGAACTGGCCCTCCAGATATTGTTGCACAACTACTCCCATCATCCTTGACCATTAACCATGCTAGTTGGACTTGAGGGGGGCTGGAGTCTGACAGCGTTGGGAAGGCAGTGTCTTCTTCACCCTCTTTTAAATTAACCATAGCATCTTAAATAACTTTTCTAAAATTACAACAAAGCTGTTTTGAACAAGGAATAATTGGATATCTTCATTTCCATTCCTGTTCTTTAGGTTCACCCTGTCTTTTAGTCCTCTAGAAATCTGGTTTTTCTAGGAGAATTTCTAACATTCTGAAGTTGGAAAATTTGCAGTTTGTCACAGATTTCAGTTTATTCAGATCATTTGCATCATTTTCTAATAAGAAAGGGCGCTTCCATTACACCAAATGAACTTCTTTTCCTTCAAAATGAAATCAACAGGGATAAGCCATCTTTTTTAAAATGCATGTTTCATGTCACATTGAGTTATGCCATTTTAATGATGGGAAAATGTGTTCCCATGCATGGGGAAAGAATAATGATGCAACCATAATTAGACATAATCAGTCTGAGATTGTTCTTGTGGTGCTTTTATCAATGTGTGTGTGGGTGCACATTGTGCCAAACCAAAAAGAGAAAGGCTTGAAAGAATTGAAAACTGTAGCAAACTGGACAAGTATAGAACGCTATGCAAAATCCGGAACATAAACTGTTGAACAGGGAATGCATGAAATGCACTGGTTCCACTTTGGAAGAATAGGTGACTTGGAAATCCAAATCTGTGGGAAAATGTAGATGAGCAGAATTTCAGGCATGTACCTGTTTTAAACTCTGTAGCAGAATGAAATTGCAAGTTCTGTGGGCTTAAACAGAACTTTTACCAGCTTGGTGGTTTGAGAGTCTTACCTATGGGTCTATTAAACTCTTCTGTAAGGTTACTAAGACACTATCATCCTTATTTTCTGCAGAAAAAGAAACATTTCCCACTTTATTCAGGTTACTTATAGTCCAATTTCAAGGCGCCAGTGTTATTTGTCAATATTCAGAGAGAGTGAGAATGAAAATGGTAGTATTGAGGTAAATGAGAGGTGGAAGTAGTACCATTAAATGTGGAAGAGTTATTCCTCCCTCTTGCTGCTACTTTCCTTTTTCCTTGTATGTCTTTTAGATGGTGAGGCTGAGGGAAGGGACTGTCTTGTTTTACTGATTATATGTAAGCAGCTCTGGCACAGGACTTGCTTGAGGAACAGAATAAAAACACTTAAACATTATTTGTTTATTAATGAACAAATAATAAACCTATCATTTTCCAGTCAGCATCTTTGCCTTCAGCCTGTCTAAAAACATTCAGTGGGATTTATCACATGCTGACATGAATGAACCCTGATTAGATTATTGTAAAGTTAGACTATGTGCTTTTGTTCTTCTTCTTTCTGAATTCTGAAATTCTATAGTTTTGTTTAGACCTATGATGCATGCCATGCTTGTGTGCTGTTTTTTAGCAGTTTATACTAATTTGATGGATTATTTTTGCATCTATGGATCTTCTCTATTGTGTATGCTGCCTTGTGGGGGCCCTGAAAGGTGGCCTCTAAATACTTCCAGTAAACAATAAGCAAGCAAGTCAATTACTGTACATCAACAAGAGAGAGACAGGCAAATGTAGAACTACTAATTGGAAAACACTCTCTCCTGCTTACACTACAAACTGCTCTGAGTCTAAAAGGTGGAATTTATCTCTGCATTATTAACTAGTGATTGTGTATTTGCATTTTATGTTATATAGAATACAAATTTATTCTTATGGAAAGTACTTTTTGATTAGGAGAAGCAAAATACTGATAATGATAGACCCATGTCTAAACAAGCAACTGTTTGTTTTCTATCATTGGCCTCCATTTTGCCAAAGCATTCTTCATAAAAATCTTAAGTTCCAGCTTCCAGTCAGGCTACCTGATTGGCTGTAATTTGGTGGACTTTGCATCAAGACTCCATAATTTTTTCTGATGGTGTGCTCATGTGCCCATGCTTTCCAAATGTATTCACTCTGCTGCAAGTTAGATCTACATTTGTTTCTCAGCTATTTCTACAAATAATTCCTATAATCATTTCTTATCTCAGCAAATTTTTCCTGTGATAATAATAGTATTGCTATGTGTACCCTTTCTGAATAACATGGGCAAGCTATCCTGCCCTATCCATGCTTATCTTTCAATGGTTGAAGTCATTTAACTTCAGTTTTGACAAACATATTTCAAAACTTGACCCGCTCTGACAATGGGATATTCCTATTTCTTTCCTATTCAGTACAAAGTATTTCTCAAAGGTTGTGTTCATGCCTCAGAAGAGAACTCACACTGCACCAACCGATGCAGTAGTTTAGAGAAGTTGCTTTGGTTATTTAGCAGATTTGCGTTAAGTTACTCATTTGCTATTGGAAATAATTATATTTCCTGCCTTCTTTTTCTTGAAAGAAAAGGCATAAGAAAGCTAGGAATAAACTTTTTATGTCCACTATTTTTCTGTTCCTTTCACGCTATAACCCAAATAAGGGTTGTTCAGGTCTGTATAGTGTGCTCTTAAACTGCGTTTCTGTATCAAGAACTACAACTACGCTATTAAAGTAACAACACAAACACATTTTAGAGTGGGAATTAACATATAATTCTAGTCTGTGACTAGATCCAACTGTCAAATCAAGCAACTGACACAGCCTAGTCCAAAGATTCCATTCAGCTTAAATCAACAGTAACACTAATCAGATTATATTTCCCTTTACCATTGGGTTTTCTTTTATTTTTCCTTAAAGTACTTCTAACTTCATTCAGAAGAACTTCCAACTTGATTGACCTTTTAACGATGAGTTGGAAGCAGAAATTTCTGAATTTCATTTGGAAGCTTTGAAGTATTGCTCTTGAGGAAAGGAAGTCTTTTCAAACACATCAGGAAACATTGCAGCTACCTGTTGAGGGATTTGATGAAGAACCTGCAATTCTCCAGATGCTGTTGGAATCCAGCTCCCACCATCCACAGCCAGCATGTCCAGTGAACATGGCTAATAGGAGTCATAGGGCAAGAATTTTTGGTGGCCCATGGGTTCCCCATTCTCGACCTATGTGATGATTGATGAAATAGTTTTGAACTTACAGTTCTTAATGGCATGTTTGTTGCAATGTGACAGAAGGAACTTGGGATGTCAGTATTGCAGAATGCTTGGAAGTCTCCCTTTGTGCACTGGACAGTGGGACTCCTAATATTTCATATTGATCACTGTTCAGGTACCCCCAGCCATTTCAGTGCATTCAGATTCCTGTGGCTATTGAATATGCACCAGTGCAGTCCCAATGGCTGTTCCTTTCAATATGCCTCCACCGTGACGTACAAATCAATAGGTATGATTTACACAGGTATAATCATGCAATTGTTGACACATAACCAAGCCTGAGAACCCCCCCCCTTTTTTTTTTTTAGAAATCAGTGTGTGTGCATCCTTGAAATGTAGCGGACATTAACCAGGCACCATTCCAGAGAAAGCTAGTTGGCACTTGACAGATAACAGCAGCTCAGACAAAGGGCAATTCACACCAGCCCTCCCCATCCTCTGTGTACTAGCACCCCATACTCCCCCCCACCCTTCACGGCATCTTCTTTGGTATGCAAGTGGGAAAGATCACGCCAATGTAACTTTTTACTTCTGCACCTATTGGAAAGTATTACGTGTAACCCTTTAATGATCATTGTAAAAAAGGCCAACTGAGGACCGCTCAGGTGCGCCATCTGGAACGATTCGTTGTTAGCTGGTTATTCTCAAGAATAAATCTTTTAAAAGAAAACCTTCCCCTGTTGCGTTTTTTGAACAAACGCACACCAGGACACGGACTATTTGGTCAACAACCGTGAGTTCTCACATTCCAAATGCCTTGAGGCTTGTAAAGAAATATTTTATTTCAGATGCCAAAAAGTATTCGGAAGAGCTTGGAAATGGCTTCCTTCTCAACTGAATTGGCTTGCTCTGTCCATCGTACAAGAATCCCGTACTTACTTGATGTAAAGGAAGAGTGCTTGATGGTTTGCACATTTCAGCTCCTATCTGTATTGAGTATTATTTGCAGCGTACTCCGATTTTGTTGTTCAAGTTCCACCCCCTTCATTTGATACGCTAGATTTAAATTACTTGGAGGGCAAGTCAGAATTTAGCCCGGAGGAGGAACTGGGGCAAAGGAGAGAGAGAGAGGGGGACAAATAGTATGATCGAGGAAGTTCACTGAGCTCCCACTGTAAGGAAGTGCTCCCTGCGAGGAAACACAATGCCGAAGAGAGCTGGCTGATCCCTCCGGACTCTGCCCGGGGGCCACTGCCAGAGGCCATACGGCTGTCAAACTACCCCTGCTCCGTTCAGCATTTGCAGCTGTTTCCCAGGCAACAGGGTCTCCCCGCCCCTCTCTCCTTTAACTCGTACCTCCTCCTCTCCGCTCTCCCGTTAGCACTCGGGGCAAGATCTCGCGAGGCTTGCCAACTGGAGTGGCCGCCATATTGTGTGACACTATTTTGATTTGGACTCGGCTGGCTGAGACGCGCAGCGAGAGAAGAAGGAGGTGGAGGAGGGGGGAGGGACGGGAGCGACTGGGAAGCCGGAACGGTTCCAAACGAGGTCGGGAGCGGCGCCTGCAAGATACCCACCCGCCTACCCGAGCCCTCCCTTCCTCTCTGCCCGCCACAACAGCAGCACCAGCACGGAACCCCCCTTCCTCCCTCCCCCGGTGGCGGTGGGAGGAGGAGGCGGCAGCGGCGGCTCCGAGGTGTCCGCCTTGCCGGTTGGAGGTGGCGGCGGCGGCGGCGGCAGCTGTGGGAGGCGGAGGAGGAGCCGGTGTAGAAGAAGGGTAAGGCTACTCCCGCCGAGGCGGGCCTGATGGTGGTTTGCTGCTTAGCCTACAAGACACTCGGCCCAGAGGCCTGGGAGGGACTGGGTATCCCCCTCCCCTGGCTGGGCCCACTCCGGCCTCATTTCCCCGGGGAAGGGAAAAACTCGGAAAATCCCGAGGGTGGAAGTGGCACTGGTAGACGCTCCGTAGGGTGGCTTGCGAGCACTGTTGCTTTCGACCAGATTGGGAGGTCTGTGAGGCAAGGTGGCAGTGGTCCCATTTTATAGGTGAGAAGTTGAGGCGGAGAATGCAAACTTTGCGTTAGGTCCCCTGGTTAGTCTGTGGATGAGTTGGGATTGAACCCAGATCCAGGATTGTAAGCTGTTGGATGTAGTAATGGAACTGCTCACCGTATATGGAAGGCATGGTCTCAGACCACCGTCTGGGGAAGTCTTGGAGGAGTGGCAAATATATTTCCTTTGCAAGTTCTTGGTTGGGGGCTGTATATAACAGCTTGTGTTTCTCCTGGTCTCTCCCTCTCCAATGGGCAGTGCCCTCTTGAGTCCTAAAATGTCCGGTTTTGATAGATCTAGGTGGTTTAGCTTGGATATTTATTAAAATGTTTATATTCTACATTTTCCGTTCCATTTAAGGAACATTCAAGGTGGCAATGACTGATAATTTAGTTTAAGAATAAGATATTTAAGTAACATAGCACACCCTCTCTATTAAAGGGAAAGAAACAGTTCAGTCATAGACCAAAAGCCCTATAAAACATAATGATATTCATCAGATGCTGCAAAGTCATGAAATAGTGAGAGTATGCCAGTCTGGACACTGGAAAAGGTGCTTCATATAAGCAAGCACCATACTCCAAAGTCAGCAAAGTGATATTGAGTAGGATTTCTCCAGAAGCAGGGTTAGATTATCTGAGAGATGGTGCATCCTGTTACATATCTTAACTCAATGAAATTTTTGACTTGAGAAATAATCAGCATTTTAAATTGGACTTTTAAGGTCTCCAGAAGGAAAAGCAGCTGATGTAATAGCAGAATCTTAAAAAATTAAAATTCTTACTGCTGCATCTTCAATAGCTCACATTTCCAAGAGCCATTGAAGGGTTTGCTGCAATAATCCAATCTGTATGTGACCAGGTATAACAGTGATCAGATCAGCACTCTCCAGGAATCGAAGCTGGGCGGGGGGGGGGGGGGCATTTCCAGCTTCCATGAACAAAGCACTCCTAGATTGTGAACCTACCTCTTCAAGAGCTGGTGTGGTGAGGTGGCTAAGAGTGTGGCCTGGGATTCAAGGGATCTGGGTTCTAGTCCTCATTAAGCAGTGGAACCAACTGGGTGACTTTGGGCCAATCACAGATGCTCAGCCCAAGCTGCTTCCCAGGGTTGTTGTTGTGAAGAATAGGAGGAAGAGAATTCTATAAACCATTTTGAGTTCGTTGTAAGAAAAAAGGTGGGATAGAAATCTAATAAATAAATAATAAATAGGAGTGCAGTGCAACCAAGGATAGATTGTCTCTCTGATGATCAGCTATGTCATTTGCCCACATCCAATCCTTCCCTGCTCCTAAACACTAGTTAAAAATGTCCACTGGACTGTAATGAAAAGGAAAGTTATGGTTGGGTGTCATCAGTGTATTGATGGTCCTGAACCCCTGGGCAGTGTTTTCCCTGAAAATCTCCATAAAGTTGAGGTTGGGCAGTAGGTCCCCCATTGCTTAGACTCCAGGAAGAATTAGCAACATTATCTCCACCCTCCAGTGGTAATCCTGGGAACAGTCTTGAAGGACGCCATTATCACAGTAGTGGAAGCCACTGAGAGGTCCAGCAGAGCAAGCAAGGAAGCACTTGCCTTGTACAGTTGTGATAGTTTGTCCTTAACCTGCTGCATTCCTTATACTGAGTTCTTAAAGATAACTTCAATAACAGTAGTGCTGTAATACTGCAATTTTCTACATGTCTACTCAGAAATAATCCTTGCTGACTTCAGTGGAAATTACTTCTGAGTTAGTGAGGATGGGTTTGTAGCCTAAGTCTATGCACCAAATCCTCTTTTTTTAAAGGTAATGGTATTGAGGGAGGGAATGTTACTTAGTTCCATTATATGAAGTGCTCCATTGCATTTATACCAAATTTACTGGTGTTGTTTATGGGTGAAAAGATTTGTTGCAAATATGTGTATATTGGGTTCATGCCTATATTTCTAGATTGTAATATTTTCCTTGTTCAAGTTAATTTTAATTAGCTAAATGTGATTTCTATTGAAACAACTGGTTTGCTTCTTTTATCGTACTGCCAATTCAAGTGTATTCTTTGGAGTTCAGCAGTTGTAAAAAATCTTAAGAGTAAAGTTTTCAATCGTTAATTTTGATGAATCATAATTAAGCTGTCACTTTTTGATACAGGATGGGTAAAGTTGTGGTTGATGACGTGTGAACACTGGTTTTCTTAGGTTATATACAAATGTTTTGAAGTAATTTAAATGGGGGGTTATTTTTAAAATAAATCAGTGCATCTGTACTCTTCATGTACAGTTGCATATCTTAAAACAGTGTAAAGCAATGTTTAGACCTTGTTCTGGTCCACAGCCAGTATTGCATATAGTTTGTAAGTATGGGTGTTAATTAAGAACATAATGTGCATCATTCCTTTAGAAATAGTATCAAATTTAGAAAAGGTTGGAAGTAATACATTACCGTGTTACTGAAGTGATAGTAATCATGGGGCTTTTCACATGATATGACAGACCTCTGTGGGATATTTAACCCATCGAGAGGGTGCATGCATGACATAGGGTTGCTAATCTTTGCATAACCCACAATAGCCAGCTTCACATAATATGACAACCTCAAGTAGAGGTTGTATATGCAGTTTTTCACCCATAGTTATCATGATCCATTTTGAATTAAGGAACCCGTGACAAGTTGGAGCATGTCACCTGAACTTGGTCAGTGATTGGGACTTGCAACAAAATGTTTCAATGTGGAGTATTCAAGTTCAGCTAGCCATGTCCTCTTCCATTACATTTTTTTTCTCCCTCACAGCTTTTGATTCCTACTGAACAGGCAGTCAGGATTCAGTGGCTACTGAGCATGTTCAGGCCTCATTTGGCTGTGTTTGGGATTTGTTGATCCTTTTGTTTGTACTTCTGAAAAAAATGGGAATTCTTTTGAGCATGTTGATACTTTACTACTGTTCTCAGTGGCCCTGTTTTTAGTTGAGGTCCTATCAGTAGTCAGCATCTGACTTGGCTATTGTGAGTTCAATACTAAGACCTTGTATTTTCATAGAAGCATCAGTCTCTTCCTTGCTTTATCCTTCTGTAAAGTCAGAATTCGTTTTCACTATTTGGAAGAGATTGGATCAATTTTATTTGTGTAGAACTTATTAAATGCAAAGGATTTCAGTTTTCCATTATGAGTGGAAATTTAGTATTGTTGACCCAAGTCTGTAAAGCAGTAATTGTTGCTTCTCCTGTTTCCTGTATCTTTCTTAAACCATAGGGTAAACAAGTTGCTCTTAAACATAGCTTTCTTTAAGTTTAAGTTGCAATATAAATTTACTGTTTTTATTCATTAATGTTGCTATATGGATTGACTTGAGTATTAACAAAGGAGGGCATAGAATAAAATCCCTTTCAGCTCTAAGCAGCCATAAGTTGAGTACAGTTAAGAAATATGTGGGCTCTTATTCAGCAATACATCTGAAATATGCTTAGATCTTAATTTGAGGTTCAGAGCTTAATTTGAAGGAGTACATAGCCTTGAAAACTTTCTCTCAGACTGCATCCATTAAACCTGTGTAAACAGTAATTGCAACACTGAATTTCATCAGTATTAAATACTAATAACCAGTCCCAATAACTACATTATTTGGGGACTGAAGGAGAGAGAGTTTTTCAGATCAGACTGCAGTTTTTTGAGGCCTGTATATAATCCAACAATTTATACTTTTTTGATCTCACTGATGTCCCCTAAAGCTCTGCAATGAGGTTAATAGAGCTTAGATCTAAAAATCATCAAATTCAGCTGTTTTTCAAAGACTTAGCTATAAAACATGTGTTTTTAAATAGTGGTATCTTCTGCACTTCCTCTTTTCTATCTCTTTTAGTACTTCATCTAACACTATGTCAAATGTGCAAAATGAGGGTAAGCAACATACTCTTTTGAGAAAGAAAAACTTGAATATTAAGAACCCACAAGCTGAACAAGTAATGTAACATATTGATTTCCAGATGTATGCTGCCAGTGTTTGGGTAAGCTTTATATGCAAAGTTTTCTCTACATTGAGGGCATATTTATTTATTTTATTTATTTACATGTATTTATAGGGTTAGGGTTATGCATAAAATGTATTAACAGAATAAAACACATTAAAACCCAATGAATTAAACATGTATAAAAGCAATTAAAAAGGGCTGCAGCATGCAGGCTAATTTTTTTTTAAATCCTAACAAGATAAAGATTTTTCCTAAAAAAAAATTTCCTAAAAAGAAATGTTACATGTGTGTGTGTGAGGTGTGAGTTACTTTTGTCATAAACATGTAAATTTGTTTCTGTATGTCTTATTTCCTACATGGAAATAATATTAGCATTCTTTTTATAAATATTATTTTCTTATCTGTGAATGATTCCATGTTGCACAATGTTACCTATGAAGAAGTTATATTTGATAATTCTGTGAAGAAGCATGACGTTTAATATTAGCTATAGAGGATGCCAATTTCATGTGTTTAACAAAGTTTTAAAAAGTAGACAATATTGTGTGTACTATGTTGTCTGTTGTATAAGTCCCTAAAGTCTTTTCAGTTGAATAAAATTTTCATTATTTTCTACTTAGTTGATTAGATCAGTGATTGTCACTATTTTTTAAGCACCACCACTTGGGCGGCTTTATCAGGTTGGGGTGCATGTGTGCTCTTTTCACCCCCCCCCCCTTTGTAGGTGGTGATGCTGTTCAATACAGTCATCTGAAGGCTTTCTTCAGCCTATTATCTCCTTTGCCCTTCCATGTTGTCCAAGCAAGGCCTCATCATTCAGTTACTAAGCAGGCTTACTTGGTCTTTGGACTAATAAGGATCTTTTCCCTGTCACTGAGATAATGTTCTGCTCTGTGAAGTTCTGCAAATCTCCCAGCACAGGTCCATCTTGTCTATTTCACACCTTCAGTTTTCTCTCCAGCAGCTGTGCACCACTATAACTAGCAACTAGTACTAACTTGCTGTTAGTGTTTTGAGCTCCTCCCCACTGCAGCTAATTGATTGATTATTTCTACATATTCCTTTTCTTAAGTATTGGAGGAAAGCAAGAAGACTGTTTGTCCACTCAGTGTTCTACCCATGAAGCCTACTCCAGTAACTCAGCAGCTAGTCCACTGCTAACAAGGCATAGTTACAGAACCCCTGCAGAGAATGAGCAACTACTGGGGAGAGGGGAATGGGAGACTAGATTCTCAGAGAGTACCTTCCTAGGAATTTTACTACATTCTTTCTTTGAGTATAGGTGTAAACTTGGGAGGCCTTCAAGTTTCTCAGGAAATGCCCAACTTTCATAATGGTGGGTTAGAAACTCACTGCCGGAACACTTTAAACCCATTTTATTTAAATAGGGCTTTTAAAATTTAGTTTATATTAGTATAGTTAAGAGAAATGTTAAACTGAGAGTATTTCAAGGTTAAAATCTACATAAATGAATATGTAAGGTGCTTTTTATCATAAGGAATTATCCTGCAGAAGACTAGAATGAATTGCCATGCAAGGTATGGTAGAATTTCAGAGTTACTTGCAAATTCATGAGTGAGGAATAGACTCTGTCTAAAGTTGCATAGTATTAAACATTCTGTCACTGTAGTTGTTTTTACAGGAAATAGAACTAAAAAAAATCCCAGTGATTCAAAGTTTGAATGTTCTTTTCAGTTATATTCAAAGTGCAAATATTTAAATAGCCAAACTGAGATGTGTTTACTCCAGCATGGCATAAGCTGTGGCTGAGCTTTTATTACTACTTCGGTACTATCTGTTGTAAAAGAAGAACCAGCAAAGTTCTTGCAAAATCAAAATAATTCTTGCTTAGTATTACATTTGTTGTTGATGATGTCAGAAGAAATAATTAGTCTAACTTTGCAGAGAAATATCAATTGCAAGCATTAGTTTAAGGTAGAACTTCCATTTGATACTATTTAAGGACAAAGCAACCAAAAATGGATGGCATTTTTGGGAGTTTTTAAACAGTTTACAATCAAGCAGTATCTTTTTCTTTGAGCCAAATAAAGGTATTACCTAACTACATTTTGGAACTTTTCTTCTTTTGTTTTGTTGGAAATTCAACTTTTCACTTACATCTATTTATTTTAATCTATCTTAGTAAAATAACTTTCTAAGTAATCACTTTCCAATACTGTCATGATCATAACTTGGGTATAGCTTATATACTGATTGGTGGAGGGGGAAATTAAATGTAACTAATGTCAAGTCAATGGGCAGTATAATGTACTTGTATCTACATATTGAATAATTCATAAAGCTGTGTGTGATAAAATGTATTTTTAGGCAATATTTGTCACTCTGTGTTAAAGTTTCCCATCCAAAATGGCAGAAAGTCATGGCGAAAAATGCATTTCTTGAGGGATACAATGGTGTAACAGTTCTAGAAACAATTGACTCAAATACAAGGAAAATCAGTTTGTCTTAGAAATAAAGCAATGTTATGCTCCTGTAAAACAGTTGTGCATGGTCAGTTTTAATAAGAATATGGAAAATTTTACCCATTCTGTTCTGAGTACACATGCAGATCAGGTTTCACTTTCTTTAGTGATAAGCAATTTAAAACTTATTCAGTCCTGTTAAGAAGATGTGTGGAATTCAGTCCACTTTCACTGCAAGGAAATAGTAGTTAATATGAATAAAATTTCTGTTTTGAAGCCACAGAGTATGGCATCTTTGTGAAAAATGTCAGTGATAAAAGAAAATACTCAAGTTCTAATTTTTACATTAATACTTTAACGTTATCATGTTCAGTTATCTGGCTGACAGTCTTTTTTTCTGAATTGACATGTTTGTACAGGAGAATTTGTTAAATTGCAATCTTGTCTATAATTCATTCAGGCTGATTCACTGGACGTCGCAGGAAACTGTATATTGCTTAATACTATAGCCTTAGTATAGTGATACTAAGCTACTTAATTTTACTCAAATTTTAGTACATTTTAATTGTTGTTATGGATCTAGTTCTTTGCTGTCTTCACAGTTTTGTATAAAACTGGTTTACGAAAGCATTTAGGCAAAAAATTCTTTTTTGTGGAATCTGTAATATGTGTGCATCTAGTTGGAGGCAGAGGTTTTCTGTCTGGGATTGATGTTTTAGGAGAATATATTGCTACATAAAATAGCCCTGCAAATGTGTGGAATTATTTATATACAGAATGTTTCAGTACCTCCAGTACCACAGACAATATGCCTATCCATACTGTTTGTTGTAGAACATGACCAATATGGTGTTGTTTTGCTCATTTTCTGTTTATAGGTTTTCCATTGATATTTGATTAATCACTTGGAACAAAGTGCTGCTCTAGATAGATATGATCCAGCACAGTTTTTCTTATGTTTTTAATAGCCTATTGGCCTCTGCATATGCTTGTTGTTATTGGCCCATTAGAAGCCCAGAAGAAGGCCAAACTTCTAATAGTTAAAGATAAGAACTTAGCTGTGTGGATTGGATCAAAAGCCCTATTAAGCATTTCCCTTACATAGTGGCCAGCCAGATGCCTATAGGAAAGCGCACAGCGGAGCATGAGTGTAAGCAGCCTCCCACTCATAGTCCGCAGGAACTGGAATACAAAGGCTTACTGTCTCTGATATTGGAGGTACAGTATATCACAGAAGTGAGTACACCCCTTGTATTTTGTAAATATTTTATCTTTTCATGTGACAACTCTGAAGAAATGACACTTTGCCACAATGTAAAGTAGTGAGTATACAGCTTGTATAACAGTGTAAATTTGCTGTCCCCTCAAAATAACTCAGCACACAGCTATTAATGTCTAAACCGCTGGCAGAAAAAGTGAGTACACCCCTAAGTGAAACTGTCCAAATTGGGCCCAAAGTGTCAATATTTTGTGTGGCCACCATTATTTTCCAGCACTGCCTTAACCTTCTTGGGCATGGAGTTCACCAGAGCTTCACAGGTTGCCACTGGAGTCCTCTTCCACTCCTCCGTGATGACATCATGGAGCTGGTGGATGTTAGAGACCTTGTGCTCCTCCACCTTCTGTTTCAGGATGCCCCATAGATGCTCGATAGGGTTTAGGTCTGGAGACATGTGTGGCCAGTCCATCACCTTTACCCTTAGCTTCTTTAGCAAGGCAGTGGTCGTCTTAAAGTTGTGTTTGGGGTCGTTATCATGTTGGAATACTGCCCTGCAGCCCAGTCTCCGAAGGGAGGGGATCGTGCTCTGCTTCAGTATGTCACAGTACCTGTTGGCATTCATGGTTCCCTCAATAAACCGTAGCTCCCCAGTGCCGGCAGCACTCATGCAGTCCCAGACCACGACACTCCCACCACCATGCTTGACTGTAGGCAAGACACACTTGTCTTTGTACTCCTCACCTGGTGGTCGCTTAACAGCATCTGAACCAAATAAGTTTATCTTGGTCTCATCAGACCACAGGACATGGTCTCACTAATTCATGTCCTTAGTCTGCTTGTCTTCAGCAAACTGTTTGTGGGCTTTCTTGTGCATCATCTTTAGAAGAGGCTTCCTTTTGGGACGACAGCCCTGCAGACCAATTTGATGCAGTGTGCGGCTTATGGTCTGAGCACTGACAGGCTGACCCACCACCCCTTCAACCTCTGCAGCAATGCTGGCAGCACTCGTACGTCCATTTCCCAAAGCCAACCTCTGGATATGATGCTGAGCACGTGCATGCAACTTCTTTGGTCGACCATGGCGAGGCCTGTACTGAGTGGAACCTGTCCTGTTAAAGTGCTGTATGGTCTTGGCCACCATGCTGCAGCTCAGTTTCAGGGTCTTGACAATCTTCTTATAGCCTAGGCCATCTTTATGTAGAGCAACAATTCTTTTTTTCAGATCCTCAGAGAGTTCTTTGCCATGAGGTGCCATGTTGAACTTCCAGTGACCAGTATGAGAGAGTGAGAGCGATAACACCAAATTTAACACACCTGCTCCCCATTCACACCTGAGACCTTGTAACACTAATGAGTCACATGACACCGGGGAGGGAAAATGGCTAATAATGCCCAATTTGGACAGTTTCATTTAGGGGTGTACTCACTTTTGTTGCCAGTGGTTTAGACCTTAACGGCTGTGTGCCGAGTTATTTTGAGGGGACAGCAAATTTACACTGTTATACAAGCTGTATACTCACTACTTTACATTTTAGCAAAGTGTCATTTCTTCAGGGTTGTCACATGAAAAGATATAATAAAATATTTACAAAATGTGAGGGGTGTACTCACTTCTGTGATATACTGTATATAGCTATCATGACTAATAGCCATTGACAGTCTTATCCTCTAAATGTTTATCTAATTCCCTTTAAACCTATCTAAGTTGGTGGCCATTGCTGTACCTTATTGTAGTGAATTCCATAGTTTACCCACCATGTGAACAAGTATCTGTCTTGAATTTCCCAGTGTACAGCTTTGTTGAATGACCACTGGGTTGTAGTATTATATGAGAAGGAGGAAAAATATCTCGCTGTTCATGCATATTTTTATCCATCTCTATCATGTATGCCCGCTTACTTTTTCTGAGTTTTTATATGCTGCCCTGACTGATCATCTAGATGTAATTTTTCCAAGAATCAAATAAGGCAAATTTCTGTTTACAAGTATGTTACTGGGGACTTTGCTTAGGCAAAGCTTACCCATGAAAGATAAGGAAACAGGACACTTTTTCTAGGCAAAGAAATCCACATGAGCCTAGCCTGATTGCAAGCTCATAATGAAAACATGGAAGCTAAACTGTAATCGTGCTTGATGATAGTTATATATCATATCTGATATGCAGGCTTATTTAAATGTTTCTGTATGAGCTTTTCAGTTCTTGTAAAATGTTCTGGATATTTGCTGGATCCAGTGAGACACAGTTTTAGAACAGATCAGGTAACATTCCGAACAGTTTCCTGCTGGACCACACCAGTGAGTAAGCATGCTTGTGTGGGAAGCTATAGGGCTTGTTTTGAAAGAATGTATGCTATCCTATGTGACATGGTTTTTCAAGAAATTCCTTAGGTTCTGCTGTCATTTCTTACGAATAGGTAGGGAAAGTCAGTAGCAATGGCAACAGGAGGAAGAAGGAACAAGCACTATAATCATCAGGAAAAGTAGGAGCCAGTGCTGCTAATAGAAGCCATGAACCCAAGGACTTACCTGAGTAAATGTGTGAGGCCTTTTGCCTCCAGGATGCATAGAAAAACGTACAGTAAATTCCTAGATCAGGAAATCGTATCTAAAGGGCACTGTCTTTAAAAATACATACATACATTATTACCATATTTCGCTTGATATGCAATAGGTAGCTAGAAATGGCAATCTCTTAAGTTGATCTAAGGCAGACCTGGGCATTGTACGGCCCGCGGGCCACATCCGGCCCGGTGGCTGACTCTGACTTGCCCTCATGAGGTCACTGGCAAATTAAAAGTCAATGCAAATATATATCGTCGTAATATAGATGCAAGCAATACAACTGCACTGCTTTTATTTTGAAGGATCTGCTAAATTGAATTGAATTTATTGCTTTTCATGTAATGTTAATGTTTTTGTGAATATTCATTAAATAATGTTGTTCTGTGCTCCACATTTTCATTGTATCATTGTAATGTTTCATTTACTGTTTTTATAGAGATATATATTGAGCAGAGCTTTAAGTGTATTGGTCTGGCCCTTAACAACTGTCAAAGTTTCTCATGTGGCCCCATAGGAAAATTAATTGCCCACCCCTGATCTAAAGGATATCAAAACTTCTTTCAAAACAGCAAATGCCTCTTATTGGGGAGGAGGCATGTACTACTATCTATTATTAAGACATGTTGCATTTTTGTGTTCAAGGATATTGTACAGTATGTAAGGAAAATAATTTTGACATTCAGTGACAAAATTGTACTGGGCCTATGCATGGCTGTTGTGTACAGGCAAGTGCTCTTCCCAAAACTGTTCAGTTTACAGTTTGCACTGGCTCCTCATGGGATAGTGGTTGCTATATATGGAAAGCAGGGGAGTAGGTTGGGTGTTCTTCCGTTTCTTTATAGTTTAACCATGGTCTGTTGAGGGGAAAAATGTGTTCTTAGGTGTGGGCTGGGAAATGAGGACTTGAGAAAATATTTTTCCAGTGCATTCTAGAGCCCTGTTTGACCATGCGTTTTTCTATTGTGATTTTAAGCTGATCCCTTTCTCCCACATCCCTTCCAGAGTTGCCTCACAAGAGCTGTTGCTCACTTGCTTTGACAGGGTTTGCAGACTCAGCTGGATTTTTTTTCTCAAATAAGAACTTCTGTTTTAGATACCCTGCACTCTGTTATTTATTGGAGATCCTCTTGTCCTGCATATCTGGATTAGTTTCAGTCTAACCCATTGAGGCATAGCATGTGCTTGAGGCTATGCAGGTGGCCATTTGTGTATCGGATCTATGCCAGTTCTGGTTGGTGAAAACCAACTGAGATAAATTGTTTTTAGTACTGACTGGGCTGAACTATGTAGCTTTAAAGAATGGTAAAGGGCCAGACAACTTCAAGTTTGTAATTGTTGCTGTTGTGTTTAAGTAAAATAACATACATATTCACGTATTGATTGCTCAGCCAGATGCCAGTCTGCTTACAATCTTGCCTGGAAAGGAGATGGGGGTAGACAAGGTGGTTGAACATCTGGTTTCTCTATAGCTATTCGTTCTTCAATCTGCACCATTCTGAACCTTGCACTGAGACTGTAGCTGTCCTGCCAAATTCAGACCCAAGATTCTATCAGGATTTATGTACAGAAAGCTTTATTAAAACCTTGATCATTTCTGAAACTATGTGTACATGCAGTAGTCAGAGTCATCAATGCCTCCTTGGAATATTTACTGTAACCAACACTTTTTAAGCATCACAAGTACATGTAAAATGTTAATGTATGTAAAGTAATGCATAGTATTCAATTCAGTGAGAATACTTGGTTCCCATCAAGTCTTCATGTCTGCTCTTTCAGTATCTGGGTATGTATTCTTCATTAGCTTCACATGCTACAAATTTCATGAGCGGTATTTTCCCTTACTTCCAAGGAACAAGCTGCTAGTTTTTCATGTACCTCTAGTCTAGGCATGATTGATGTCTGAGGCAAGTAAAACTATACTGATAGCTAGACATTTTGCAATACTTAGTGAGTTCAGCTTGGATGTCATATATCCTCACTTGAAATCCTACTTTAAATTTAAGAAAAAGTGATATGCCTGTAAGACATATGCCACTCTACACTACTCAGCAGATGCATGGTATATACATCTAATAATAGACTTGGATTTCTTCCCCTAAACTAGGAGGCAAGGATTAGCACTTCTGCTTTTAATTGTCTCAATTGGTATGAACTAAATGTCTGTCTTTTATAATTACTTTTTTCTTTCATCTAGTCTCTAACACTTACTATTTTTGACAGGCTTATATTCTATAGTTGGACTTTCATGGTAGCTTACAAACAAATTTAAATAATCAGTTTATAATTTCAGCAGTAGTGAACTTTCCCATCTGGATTCTGCATCCCTGCACAAAGGAAGAACTTCTTCATCCCTTTCTTACTGTTTACTTAGGTTTTGGTTGCTTTAAAAGTAGGGCAAAAGAACCACCACTCCCAGGAATCACCTCTCCTCCTAACAAAAAAAGGAATAGAACAGATTTTGTGATAACAAGCCTCATAATATAAACTCTGCTTCAAATACCTGTGCCTCTTACAGACCATGAGGTGATAAAAATTTCTGGGACAGAACTGCTTCTATCATATAGGTTTTTAAAAAAATAAAAACTGGCTTATTGGCAGGTAAAGAATCCCCCGGCTGTTCTTTCCTCACTTAGCCAGTTCTGGCTGTCTTTGTCACACCAATGGGGCAAAGATTACTGCTACCTCAAACAGATCTGGGAGCAGAGCAGATAAGTTTATGAATTGAGCTCAGGCTGGTTTTTCATACAATGGATGAACATCACACTTAAGAAAATTAATACAAAGTGAGGATCTCCACTAAAATCTCAAATACCTAGCAGATTTGAAATTGTTGACTATTTCAAATACATGAAACCATCATACAGGAAAACATGCTTGGGACTGAGATTATCTAAGGTCAAAACCAGAATCCTTAAAGAGATATTTTGGAATGCTCTAGATTTCTTGCCTTTTTATTTTATGATCTCCAGTTTAATCCATTTACCTTGATAAAAGTTATTAGTTGGTTATATTCGGTTACTCTAAAATTATTAAAGGAGCACCACAAGCAATCTGATAGCCAAAGCAAATGTGCTGGAATAAGTGTAGTATGTTCCTGCAACCTGTATCTGTCAAGATTTAGCAGCTTTCTGAACCAAATTCAAGGGCAGCTACACATTGAGCGCACTAGTGCAGTCATATCTAGAATTGGCAAGGCATATATTATGGTAGCCAGGTGTCTCTTTCTTCCAGTATAACTGTCAAAAAAAACACACTCCTGTCCTGGCAGTAGCCATCACCTGAGAATCCAAAAGCTGTGCTAGTCCAAGAACACTCCCAAGCTATGAACCTGTGCCCTAAGTTACACTGGTCTAGCCATTAAGTATAGGCATTTCTCCAGTATACAAATCAGAATGGTTTGTATATAGAATTCATGGTTATGCTGTCTTCCAGGTGTACTGTGGAATGTTTTTGACTAGTATTATTTCAGCAAAGCTTTTGACAAAGATCTCCATAATATATTGATTAGAACGCTAGCTAAAAGTGGGCTAGATAAAAACTATAAGGTGGATCCACAGCTGGCTACAGAATCAGACTCAAAAAGTGCTCATCAGTGGCGCCTTCTGAAACTGAGGAGACGTTCACAAGTGGGATACCACAGAACTCAGTCCTGGACCCAGTTCTCTTCAACATTCTTCTTAATGATTTCCAGGAGAAAGTGCAGGGAAATGCTTAGCAAATTTGCAGATGGCACAAAATTGGGATCATTAATATCACAGAAAGCAGGAACAAAATTCAGAAAAATCTTAAGTTGGAACACTGGGCCAAACACAAGACAATTGTATTTAACAGGGAAAAATGCAGAGTTCTGTAGCTAGAATAAGAAACCGAATGCATTATTACAAGATGAGGAATACTAGGCTCAACAATACTGCAAGTGAAAAGGATCTTATAATTCTTATAATGTGGTTAAGCTGCAAAAAAGGCAAATGCTATTTTAGGCTGCATTAATTAGAAGTATCACTTTCAAACCATTGGAGTGCTGTTTCCTTCTTTTGAACACTTGTTAGGTTTGAATGCTATGTCTAGGCCTGGGTACCAACATGCAGACAAACTGGAAAAGATTCAGAGGCAGGTAGCAAAGATGATCTGGGGAATGGACATAAACCCTATGAGAAACAACTGGAAATTCTGGGCTTGTTTATCCATGAGAAAAGACTGAGGAGAAATGTGATAGCACTTTTCAAATACTTTAGAGGTACTTCAAACACTGTCATACAGAATGGGGCTAGGATCCCTTCTTGATTATTCCAGAATCCAGGGCATGGAATAATGGGCTCAAGATACAGGAAGCCAGATTCCTGCTGGACATCAGGAAAAGCTACCTGACTGTTAGAGCAGTACAGCAATGGAAAGTCATGGGCTTTGCCCCACTACAGACATTCAAGATGCAGCTGGACAGCCATTGTGTTAGACTCTTACATTGGACAGAAAATGACCTAAAGGCCTTATCGGTCTCTTCCAACTAAATTATACTATGTGACTTCTAGCTTACCAGACTGAGGGTGAAGGAAAATGCTTGGTTTAATTGTTCACTTTCAGTGAACATGTTTAGTCCTCTGAGGATAATGCTTGAGCTAACTTAGAGGTACTTGCAAAGCTTGGAGGGTATGGCATTTGTAGGTGTGTTAGCTTCCCAGTCTCAGGGTAATAGCACTTATGCTGTCATGGTGAATTACTATCTCAGGAAGTAGGCTGTCATCACTCCAAGGAGGATGATAAAGATTGCTTAGAAGGATCCATTACTTCAAGTGATGATGAAAATAGAGTCTCATACTGAAGATATCACTCTGAGGAGCAGAGTGTGCAGAGCTAGCGCAATTGGTGAATCTAAAGCATCTCAATACATATATGATATAGCATTGGAAGAAAGGATTGTTAAACACTGGGGAATAGTTTGGAAGTAACCAGGTCTGTGCAAAAAGAATGGACTTAAGTTGAACCAGAATGGAAGCAAACTTTTGACACTTAACATCAAAGATGTGTCAGGGATGATTTTAAACTGACTTCTTGTGGAAAGCCAACATGGAGCTGGGAACTGTCTGATTTGAGATGGGTAATTCCTAGTGTAACTTTGTGAAAATGTTCTTGATTCACTAGATACTGGTGGGAATACAAATAGGTGATGACTGAACAGTAAAACCTGAAGTCAGTGGAAGATGCCAAAGGGCCATATGGGAAAATGCACAGTCAGAAACATTTGGGGGAGGGAACAGCATGTGTATGTGCCAGTGCTAGAAAATCCTAAGCTAAGATAGGGGAAATAGTGTGATTTGTTCTAAAGAAGAGCATAGATTGGACATGATGCTGAATGATGTGCACCTTAACTTTCTAGGTAGAAAGTCAAGGTACACATCATATGACTGAATAGAAACTTTGGAATCAAGAGCCAATGCGAATAAAGAGGATATGGTAGAACTGTGAAAGATGCAGAAAGGAGCAACCAAAATGATCAGGGTACAAGAGCAACTCCTCCATGATGAAAGATTAGAATATATGGGGCTTTTTAGTGTCCCCCCAAAAAAAAAAAAAAAAAATCAAAGTAAGCCAGGAGATGATAGACGTTTATAACATTATGCAAGGTATGGAGGCAGTGGGTGGTGGTTTATTTTCTCTCTCACACAATACTAGAATTCAGAGTCACCAAGTAAAATCCAGAACAGATTAAGGGAATCTGTTACATTATCTGTCACATAATACATGGTTAAACTATGGGATTCAGTAATATAAGGTATGGTGGTGGCAACAAACTTGAATGGGTTTGAGAGGAAATTTGACAAATTCAAGGAGAGATGAGACATCTGAACACAAGTTACTGAGTAACATAACTGGAAGGCACTATTCTGTTGGTATCATGGTTGTAGGCTTTCCACAGCAATCTTGTTGGGTACCGTGAGAACAGAATGTGGGATAGGCTTTTGGTCTGTTTAGTGAAATTATTTGTATTTTCTTTTTTCCATAATTAAAAAGTTGAGGTGGGCAGCGCAGTGCACAAAATCAGTATCAGCAGCAGAACCAGGCAGTATCAACAAAAATGATAGACAAATTAAGGGAGGCAGTACACTGATAGTGAAGACACTGTTAATGATTTTAATCAAAAATTGAAAGGTCCAAATGAGCTTCCAGGAGAAGAGTATTTTCAGGATTTTCTGCCATAAATGAGAAAGGCCTCTCTCTTCCCCACCAAGAGAGGTGTCAGGTTTCTGGAAATTTGGAAGGAAAGTGTGTTTTTGGTGTTGGGGGAAGAGGTTGGAAATGTTAGGGGAAAATGAAAAAATATGCAATATTCTTTTAGAATTATTTACTGATACAAAGATACTTATAAGAACATCCAGTTTTTTAAACTTAGGTTATTTATAAAATTATAGCTTTTTAATTTATTGCAAAAACAAAAAGCAGAACAATTTTTAAAAGAATAATACATGTCTCTTTAAGAGCAAAGTGAGATAGTACTTTAAAGAATTTGTAAAATAATAATTACAGGATTTTTAAAAATAGCAAACAGAATGTCTAATTTCAACTATATTCTGTTAAATTAAAATACTGTCAAATTTCTTATAAAATTGTCCTTTCAGATCATTTTTCTTTTGATCTTACAATGCACTAATTTAGAGCAAAATTCTACAGAGATCTCTGATGAGATTCATTGCAGCCTTTTCCTACATTCTGTGTGCTGATTCTGTCTGCTTCAAATGTAATAGGAGCCCACTCTTCCACTGTCAGTGGTAGTACAACATTCCCAAAATAGTTCAGTATTATGATATTAAAATATGGAAAAGAAAGTAGGGAAGAGTTCTTAGCAGAAAGTATTGTATTAATGGGTGCCTTCTGTTAACCTCACATAGACAGAACTTCTGGATTCCTAAATGACCATGCCTTAATTGGCCATAGAACCAGCTGAAAAGAAGGCTACTGTGACTTAATCCTAAATTGTATCCTGGACCTAGAATTATATGTAATTGATATTGGATTGCTTGGGAACAGTTGCCACAGTGTTTTGAAATCTTACTTAAATGAAGGGGACAATTTTGAAGAAAATTGAGTGCCGTTACATTCAAGTTCAAAAAAGGAAGTTTCTTAAAAATGAGAGAACTGGTAAAAGGAAGTTGAAAGGGTCAAATCTCCGGAGTATTTGGAGGTTATAAAAACCACAAGTTAGGATGCATCTTACAAAATAGGAAAGTACCATCCGGTCCAAGTGGATCCCTGCATAAGTCAAGGAAGCTATAAAATAATAAACAAAGTCAAGGAAGCTATAAAATGCAAGAAGACTTCTTTCAAACCACACACAGACCCCGACACACAGACCCTTTTTGGCAAAAGTGCAAGTAGATAATAAGAGTTGCAGCAACAACAAAATGAGGAGCGTATCATTAAGCACATTAAGACCAACAATATTGGTACCATTAAATACATTGGAAACAGTAAAGTATGCAGACTTAGCAAGGTGTGCAAATGAGAAAGTATAGGAATTGCAGAGAAGCTAAATTAATTCTTGTGTGTGTCATTACTGTGGAAGATAATGGTTATCTACTTAAACTGTGCTTTTTTTTTCAGATGGGGAAATCTAGGAAATGAGACTAATTAGCTTAACATCTGTTCTGGCTAAATGGGTGGATAGCATAATTTTATCTTCAGTATTCAAGCATATAGAACAGGAATGAACAACCTGTGGGCTGTATGTCATCCTTGGCTGCCTCTATTTCAAAAGGCTTTGGGAAAACCACCAGAGACATAGCACAAGCAAAGAAAATTCGCCTGGCAAGAGAAACTTTTCACTGTGTGTGTCTAGGGGAAGAATTATCTGTGCCAGTTCATGTACATTGTCAAGGTCAGGGCTAGGTGCTAGTGGACCCTTGGTATATTGCTTGTGATGGATCTGTGGAGCCCCCCACTCATTCATTAAACCCTGCCACTCACCTGTATTGCAACATCCATAATATGTGCTGGCATAATGGATTTTTCAGTTAAATACCTTGTTCCAGCAAATGCTATTTGGGTTTTTGGGTAACGATTGATTATAGTGCCCTAATGTAATTTCTGTTAGCAGCACTATCCTATTGGGTGCCACTTGTAGTTTAGATTTGAAATGCAATAAGCGTAGAGTGAGAAACTTTTATAAAATTATGCTTAATGTGAAGCAAATGGATAGAGATGTGTTTCTCTTCCTATTTCATAGTACTAGAACTCAGATCATCCAGTGCAAAAATAAGAAAATGATTCACTATATACATAACTTAGAGAATTATCCATTACAGGGTGTGCTGAGGGCTACTGAGGGCTATATGGCTGATTAGACTCATTCATGGAGGACAGTTCTTTGGGTGACTCTTGTCATGATACCTGTATCAAACCCTCAGGTTCAAAGACAGTTTGCTTTTTAGTGAGTTTGCTTTCACTTTAGGGAGAGCAACAATGATAGGACATTATCAATTTAATTTCCTGCTTGTGGGTTTCCAAGTAGTTGGCTACTATAAGCAAACAAGATATTGGGCTAGGTGGACTTTCCATGTGATCCTGCAGGATTGTTTTTAGTGATACACCTGCTGATACAAGTATATATTTAGTTCTAATGTTTAGCATATTATTTGTGCCACAGAAAGGATATCCTGAAGTTACAGCGCCTTGTCTTATAGTTGCCTGTCTCACCACAAAAGATCATATGTACATTTTAAAATCATGTCTGTAAACACCACAATTTAGTTTTTTTACTGGGAAAGTCTTAGAAAGTTGGAATTGGTAATATTTAGAATGTTAACCTCATTTCTGAGATAGAATAATACTTAAATAGTCTCCACTACATATCTTCTTTAACCTTACTGAAAGTTCATCCCAAAGTTGATAGAAGTTTGGCAGCCAGTGCTCTTAGTTTTTTTGTCATGTTATATTGTCTTTATGTGCATGTTGCATCTGTATTTGTGAGCTGGCTAGTACCAGCTCTGCCCTGTTAACCATAGTCCTCTTCTGAAAATCCTCCAAATCTTGTAAGACCTTTATACAAGGTGCAGATAGCAGCAGAGAAAAGGGGATGGGAAAGCCCATTGTACAGGAAGGTTTCCACTTTTGGATACTACATGGGTCTTCATATAAGGTGTGCAATTTTACTACAAATCATGTAAAGTAATTTTATAGGAATAAAATGAATTTGGATCTTTTCCCACTTTTTCAATCATTTGTTTCTTTGATTACATGTTTAAATGAATTGGCATAAGTAAATTCATTGGTGGTTATCTCACAAAGAGACTAAATAGACTTTCAGGACTTGAGTGAGTTTAGGCAGTCATCCTCCGCTTTTAGGATATTGGGTTTTGCTTATAAGTTTAGGTACCTCCCTTGTTAATGATTGATTCCAAAACATTGGTTGTGTCTTTTCACAGATGTTTAATCAGAAATAAAGATGTGCAATGTGTATGTGCAAAATGTGCATTTATTTGAAGAAGGATGGTTGCAGCTTGTTTCTGGGGTACATAAAGTGCAGTAGTAAGGGCATTTTAAAGTATTTTTTAACAATAACAAATTTACCAACTCCTCCAAAAGCAATACTGAAATGAAGATACTTGTGATGGAGTAAATTTTTTTGTGGAATATCTGTAAACTCAGTTCAAGTGCTCAGAACAAATTCCTGGGCTCAGAATCTCTTGTACTTGCCTCTGGTTAGTGACTTCAGTGGATTATGAGCAGCATTTTATTATTTTCAGATAAATTATACCTTAGCCATTGTCAACTGAGAATTTCTCAGTCTTTCCTTTCAGTTAGCAGTTTCTTGAAGCAAAAATGTACTTGTGATCCTATGCAAATACTGGAAAGTGCATGCTAATAACTTACCTAGAAATAACTTTATGGGGGAAAGTGACACTTGGGTCCACTTTTTATATATATTTTTTAAAAACTTGTCCCCTGAATAAGTATACAGATACATTTCTGAACATTACTATTCAGACTAAAGGAGCAAGGGATACCAAATTGACCAATTGCTGTCCACAGCAGTTAGCATGCTACTTTCTGTCCTGTGATGCAACTAATGTTATTTATGGCTAATTGCATACATTTTAGTTGCGCCAGAGTAACTTTAAGTCTGATGCAAGATGAGTGAATGACCTTGCTTCTTTTCTGAAAAGCAGTATTGTTCTTTCACTTTACATTGAGGTTTGGACTGTTGACCACTGAAGCATTGATTTAAAGTATACTTTTCAGTGCTAAGTAGAGGAAAACTCTAGTCTCTGATCATTTAAAATATTTTCTAATAGACTTTTGTCTGGAGAAACATATTTTGGATAATTTTCAAATATATTAATTCTAAACTTTCTTTATGAACTTATTTGTTAAAGTTTCATTTATATATGGCTGCAAATAGCACTGGGGTCTGACCTTGATAAAGACTACCCTAGGGAAAAGGGGAGAAAGTCCTGAACCACCTTTCTGTTGGGTTCTTCTCTGTATCAGTTTTTGGTCATCCACTGTTGACTCTAATGCATAAATATTGTGGATTTTTTAAAAATTGTGTGAGATGTGTTTCTAGGTTGCCTAGAAGGTACCTCTATTTCTGCAACGTCTTTTGTGGCACCTTTTTTCTGCCTTTCCTGAAAATACGCTTTTTGTAGGTATGTTTGTAACTATATAAGTATTTTTAAAAAAAAATTATTAAAATTTTAAACCAACACTAAAAACATCAGCCATCACATACATCGGATTTACTGAGTTAACCCCCTACTACATATTTTTTAAATATTCTAAAGTCAAATTCAAATCAATTTATAATCATTTGAAAACATCTCTAAGTTCATTTCCTGTCTGTTAACGTCTTCTGATATGATGCCTAACAAGAAAACTTCACGTTTAAAAGCACAGGGTTTTTGTAATATTTCCTCCATCCATCTATGTATTTTAATCCAATACTTTTTCGCATTATCACAAGTCCACCACATATGATAGAAAGTACCCACTTTATGTTTACATTTCCAACATCTATTTGACATATTTGGAAACATCTTAGCTAATTGACTTGGTGACAAATACCATCTATAGAACATTGTATATAAATTTTCTTTATACGAAGTTGCTAAGGTTACTTGAATGTTTGTTTCCCATAGTTTTTGCCACTTTTCTAATTCAATATTAAATCCAAAGTTTTGTGCCCATGTTATCATAGTTTCCTTAACCTGTTCCCCTTCCATTTTCCTGTCAAGTAAAAAATCATATAATCTTTTAATAATTTTCTCATCTGTTTTAAGCATCACTTGATCAAACTCTGTTAGGTCTTTATAAAACCCCCATGTTTTACAGTCTTTAGCATATCTCAATTGCATCTGCACCTTATACTACCAGGAAATATTAAGTCCCTGTTCTTGTATTTCTTGCTCCAGTTTTAGGCCACCATCCTTATCCAAGATATCGTCATATCTTATGATCTTTTCAAAGTTCAATACATTTGGATATACAAAAGCTTCCATAGGTGAAAGCCATCTTGGTAATTTATTATACACTTTTGACTTTAGTTTTTCCCACACTGACATTAGAGATCTTCTAATAAAATGACTCAGAAAAGACCCATGTGACTAAGCTTTTTCATACCACATATAAGCATGCCAACCCATCTGCAAGCCATGATCTTCAAGATACAAAATTCTCTTATTTTGCAAAGTTATCCATTCATAACTATATAATTATTAATGGGATATATTTTGAAATACTTTTTATAACCAAGCTGTAAGTTGAACTTCAAGGGTGTTATCTGAACATAAGAAAAGCATGCTGAATCAGACCAGTGGTCCATCCAGTCCAGCACTCTGTACTCATAGTATCAAATCAGCTGCTCATAGGATCTCTCAAGCAGGATGGTTACAAGGGTTCCACCTGCCCAAGCTCCTCAGCAACTGGTACTGCTGGTACTGATAACAGAAGGTAGCACATAGCCAACAGGGCTAGTAGCCATTGACAGCCCCCTCCCTAATGAATCTGTCCAATCCCCTTTTAAAACCATCCATATTGGTGCCTATCCCTACTTCCTATGGTATTGAATTCCATAGTTCGACTGTGCATTGCGTGAAGTACTTCCTTCTGTTCTGTACTTCCTTCTGTTCTGCATCTTCCACCAAATATCTTAATGGGTTGACCTTGGGTTCCAGTATCACAGGAGAGTGAAAAAGTCTCCCTTTTCACTTATTCTACATCATGTATAATGATAGCTACTTCTATCATGCCCCCTCCCCTGCTTGCCTTTCCTCTGAGCTAAAAAATCTGTTTATTCTAACTGTTCCTCATTGGAAGTTGCTCCAACCCTTTCATTATCTTAGTTGCTTTTCTCAACAGTTTTCCCAACTCACTAATATTTATTGTTCATTTATTTATTTAGAAAATGTGTAGGCTGTCCATCACTGTCGTCTCGGGACGGCTTACAACATTATTTCAAATCCTAAATAAAATAAATTAACTATTCCACAACTGAGCATAAAACTAACCTATTTAAAATAAATTAAATAAATCTCATACAATTAAAATTACTTTATGTTAAAATATTGGTCAAATAAAAAGGTCTTGACCTGGCGCCAAAAAGCATATAATGACGGCACCAGGTGGACTTCTCTAGGGAGCACATTCCATAGTCGGGGCGCCACCACAGAGAAAGCTCTCCTCCGAGTACTCTGTCTCCTGACCTCTTTCAAAGAGGGTTCCCGGAGGAGGGCCCCTGCTGCCGATCTTAGGGGGTGGGAGGGCATATAGGGAAAAAGGCGTTTCTAATATCCTTTTTAAGGTGCAGTAAGTAGAATTGTACTCAATATTCTAAGAGCAGTCACAGATAGATTTGTATAAGGAAAGTACAATATTGACAGTTTATTTTTCAATGTTTTTCCTAATTACTCCTAATACGGAGTTTGCCTTTTTTCACAGCAGCTGTGCACTGGGTAAGCATCTTCATGCCCCCAACTGTCCCCCACTCCCACCCTAAGGTTCCTTGCTTGATAATCACTGCTAGCTGAGAGCCCATCAGACTGTACCTGAGATTGGGATTTATTTTGGCCCAACATACATCACTTTACACTTGCTTATATCAAACTGCATTTGCCATTTTGATAATTGCTGTCCCAGCTTAAAGAGAATGACTAAAGAGATACAGTTTTGGAGTGCCTCATAATCCCATTGGTTTTAGCCACGGTAAATGGTTTGTTGTCATCAGCAAACCTGGGTACTTTGCTGCTTACTACTAATTCCAGATTATTTATGAATAGGTTGAAAAGTGGGACCTAATACAGGACCCTGTGGAGCCCCCATTGTTTACCCCTCCATTGTGGAAAAATTATAATTTATTCACACTCTCTGCTTTCTGTTCTTTAACCAGTTACTGATTCTGCCCCTCCACATTCCATGACTGTGAAGTTTATTCAGGTGTTGCTGATGATGGACTTTGTCAAAGGCATTTTAAGCATTATCTAACAGATCACATGCTTGTCCACTTGCTTATTGAAACACTTAAAGAATTCTAATAGGTTAGTGAGGCATGACTTGAGCTTTGCAAAAGCCATATAATCAGAACTTGTCCTTTTGTTCTCTTTAACAACACTTTCAACCAATGTACCCAGAACAGGTATTCTGGGTCTGGCTGCTAATTCCTCACATTTTCCCCCAATCCTTCTTAAAAATGATTGCAGCACTGGCCACTCCAATGCTTTGGTACTTAGGGAATGTAGGAACCATGTAGGAACATACTACATAATATTGTAAGAGGGTCAGCACTGTTATATCTGAGGTCTTTTAAGAACTCTGTGATGGATACCATCTGGGCCTAATGATTTACTAACTTTAGTTTGTCAATAAGATTAAGAATTTAATCCTTTGTTTCTACTAGCTGCCTTCATTTCTCAGACCCTTTTCCTGAAAACACCAGTGCAGGAACAGGTTTCTGATCTCTATCCTCTGCTATGAAAGGATATGAAAAAAAATCTCTGCAATCTCTGTATCTCCCTTTAGTGCTCCTTTAATTCCATTATCATCCAGTGGTCCAACTGTTTCTCTAGCTGGTTTCTTCTGCTATATTTCAAGATTTTTTTTATTATTGACCTTGATGTTATTAGTCATGTGTGCCTCCAAATGTTACTTTGCTTTTCTTGCATCTACTTTGCATAAGTTTGTGCTTCCGTTGTTTCCTGATTTGAACAAGTTTTCCAGTTCTTGAAGGAAGCCTTCTTTTTAATTGCTTTCTTGACTCTTGATATGCATACCATCTGTGCATTTATTATTCTGCTTTTGAGTAGTCTCTAAGCATTTTGAAGAGATGTTCTAGGGCACAGTCATTTAGGCCATCAAAGCATTTTTCCTCTTTGTCACAACTATACCATACATTTATTCAACCAATGTGTGGGTAGTTGAAATCACCCATTATTATAGCTCTGCCTTTGTTTGAGGCCCCCCTGATCTCATACTCCATCTCAGAATCGCCTGGAGCATTGTGGTCTGGCAATTGATAGTATATTCCTATGACTAAACTAGTTTTGGATAGCAGTATTGTCACCCATACTGCTTCTGTTGAGGAGTCTGCATATTTTATATTATCAGGCCTGATAATCAGCCATATTGGACCAATATGGCTTTTTGTGCACAAGGTTTGTGAGCTCCATTCCTTTCTGGTAGACAAACAAATTTTAAATTAAGTGTATATCTTTTGTACTAGGTTCCAGTTGGTGGATCTTGGAGTTTTAGTAAGAAACAAAGTATGCTGTCTAAAAGTTGTATTCTGCTTACACCTGGTCTAGAATAAATGGGGTTTGCATTTAGCAGACAATCAGACTCTCACAAAATATGCAGGCAGTCTTGGAAAAGGGTTTTTTTGTTTGTTTGTTTTTTTGCATTTCTTTGAGAAATTGTTCTGAAAGAGAAGCAGATCAGGTCAAGAAAGTATACATCCCTGAACAGTACTCCCTTATTGTCATCCAGCTGTGCTTAATTGGCTAGTGTGAGAGAATATATGGGGCCATGCTTTAAAATGCACTGGGTTGCCTATGGAAAGTAATGCGGGGTCAGTGGATCTCATGAAATTTGGCTATTAATCCATATGCACATGCTCATTATTTATTACAGTCATGTTGACAGCTTCAGGATATGAATCCTATCAAAGTGACATATGAGTAACATAAAAACAATGGAGATCCTTTCCTTTGGGCAGTTGTTATTATTACATTGCATTTATATTCCACCTTTTTTCTTCTTGCAAGAACTCAAGGTAGCTTACATAGTCCTCCCCCATTCCATTTTATTCTCCAAACTGTTGCCTTGTGAGGTAGGTTAAGCTGAGAGTGAGTGGCTGGCCCAAACTCAATGGGTGAGCTTCATGGCCTAGTGGGAAGTAGAACCCAGATCTTCCAGGACCCTAGTCCAGTACTCTAGTCACCTCACCATACTGGTTCTCATGTGTCCTGAGGTGGGGAATATTGTCAGCTTTCCTTAAACCCTTCTTACAGTGCACTTAATAGTAGGTAACCATATGGGGCAAAAAGGGGAAAATCCAGCTTGGACAGGCCTCGAGATTGCCTTTGTTTCTAACTCTCTTGCTATGCAGGTTCTGACAAGCACTTTTGCTACCTCCCCCATCTGTACTTGAAATGCAGATAATTAGTCCATGGGAGTGCTCAAATGTTGAACATGTGCACTGCATGGGTTAAATCCAATATTACGATAGAAAGAACCTGCTAAAGTAACAAAACTGTTTTTCTCTCTCTTTCCCTTGCATCTTTCACACCACCCATAAAGAGTTCCTAATCATCTGAAGCAGATTTTATGTGGAAGGGTGAAGGAATTGCCCCCTTTCCAGAACTGCTGATGGAACATCTTCCCTCAGTGGAATGACACCACTGGATTCAACCCAGTGACTTTTACTGGGGTATACATTGGAATGTGTAACGGAAATGCTTATTCTCAGCCATTCCATTCCAAGTAGTCATTTATAACTGTAGACAACTAAAGCTGGATTACATTGAAAGTCTTGCTGCCTAGCACTGCCGGGAAACAAAACTGCCTGCATGGCAAGACAGTGAACATTAAGCTAGTGTTCTGGGAAATAGGGATGTGTTCCTCCTCTTATTTTCCCTGCCCCAAGCAACAGCAAATTGAAGAACAAAGACTGTGAACAGCCAAGTGCTACCTGAAATGGCAATTTCTTAGTGAAAATTAAATCTCACAGGTTTGGCATAGAGAAAATGAGTTCTTATTTTGGAAAAATGTATGAGTTCTTACTTTAGAGCAAGTAAGTTCTTGAACTTTCATTATACCCTTCTTGTATCTATGGGTTTCCTGTCTTGTAAAAATGGAGAAAGGCACTCTGGAACTTCAGGTACATTGTTTTCAAATAAAAAGTTATATTTGTTAAAAAAAGGAGTGGTTGAATTGAATTAACTTAGTTAAAAATTGGTGTATTTTATGTGCAAGTGAGCATTGTGCATAAAATCCTTTTTAAGAGTCTGTCTGTTTGAAGCTAGAGGTGTTCTGTGTCTTGATCCTTAGGCCTGTTCATTTGCTAGTTTCCTTCATGATGAGCCAGAAGACTAAAAGTTTTGTCGGATAAAGAAAGCCACAATATTAAAGATGTTTGAAATAAACTTCTTTCCACATAAGGAATTAACTATGCCACCTCATTTAATATAACCAACTGTTCATTTTCAGTATAGTAGTGACTTATTTAATGGAAAGAATGCAATTTTCATTCTTTGCTGGAAAGAAATTTACTTTAAAAGCAAAACAGAATAGGAAATGAAACTTTTAAGTCTACCTCAATGTTGTCCAACTTGGAACATTGTCAGCAGTAACAATGCAGATTATGCCTAATGAAGATTACTTTTGTGGCCTTACACTAGAAAAAAAATTCTTGCCCTACCTCTTTCTAGGTTAAGTGTTCTGTGAAACTTGAAAGCTCACAGACTACTTTGTGAATTTTCCTTGGTTCTAATAAGCCCCATTTTACTCTCCCTGATTGAATTTTTCCTTCTTCCTCTGTGTTTGCTTTGTGGTTGCTGGTTATGAAAATATATTCACCAATGGCTTGTGCTGTTATATAAAACTATTTCACTTTTCATAGGTTCCCAATACAACATAAAGCATAATTTAAAAATAAAATTACACATTAGACTCCATAGTAGAACATCACCATTTGCTAACTGAATAGGCCATGGTAGCTGTGTGAAGTAAAAATTCTGACTTATTGTCTATATCTACAAGAAAATTCTAGCTACATTATTGTTATTTTGTTAGACTTCCTGCAGACTAAAATAAAATAACACTGAAATGAAACTTGTTTGGTAACCTAGATAGATACATAATTTCATCTAGATTTTATGGAAGTTGTCCTGACCTTAGCACATAGCTGCTGTGACAGAAGTACTAGTTGTAACATCTTATGAATAAATAGCTAGAGCCATAATATTTCTATATAGTATTTTAAAGACATTATGCTAAATAAAACTCTGCAAACTGCTTGAGTAAACTGGAAAGCATGAGATTTATCTTGGCTATTAGTGCAGTTGATGCCGAACATTGATCTCTATTTTATGTAGGGATAGGAATCAGACAAGCATTGATAATTTGGCTGCCATTGGCAAGCAGTAATTCAGGAGTAGATAGTAGCTTTAAGCAACCTTCTTTCATATCTCTGTTTATGAATCTGAACTATCCTAATGCCCATTGGGTTGTTTTGAATGAAGTGGAGTGCAGTACTGCTTCCTCAGCTAGATATGGATTGTTGGAATCACATTGGCAGAAGGCCTTCAAGATCTGCACTGGCATGTCAGACTTCAAAGAGGCTTTAGCTCAGTGGTACAGCAAATGCTTTGCTTATAGAAGGTACCAAACTCAATCTGTGAAAGCACTAGGCAAGGCTGAAAAACCTCCTGCCTGAAACCCTGAAGAGATGTCAGTACTGGGCTAGGTGGGCCAGCTTCCTATGCCACTAAGGCACAAGTCAAGGTGCTGGTTTTATTGTATAAATCATTATGCAGCTCCCACGTATGTCAGCTCAATCTCCACAGACAACAGTTATGTGTGCTTTTGACCTATACCATCTCTGCCAAGTTTATATAACAAAGTTGTAGAAAGGCATGCTTGGTGGTTGCCCCAAACCATAGAGTTTCTCCAATTGTAGACCTACTCAGAGCCAAGCCCAGGCTTCTTCCAAATGCAATACAGAACTTTTTGGCAGAAATAAAATAAAATGACCCTACTAATATTTAAATGTGAGTAAGTCTGTGAGTAAAATAGGAATTTGCTTTTTCTTTAAAACTATTTAAAACCTTGTGGCTTTTTGTATTGGAACACGTGCGTTCTTTATTCACTGCTTCTTTGAAAGCCAAAGAAGGTGTAATTTGATCTTTTAGCCACGTTTGGTAAATACTAGTTTTGTGGGTACATTATGTTCTGCTGTTAAGAGAAAAATGGTCTGCCAGATATGTAGATTTTTTTCTATCTACTCAATTTGTTGCCTCTTAACTTTAAATTGCTAGACAGCATTGATTGCCTTTGTATAAACCTCTGCTTTAATTACTGTCTGAAACTACATGCTAAACCTTTTGAATTCTTTGAAAATCCTCACAAAATCCTCAGGTTATAAGTATTTAACCAAACTAAAATAAAGACCATTCATTGCTTGATGCTACTTAGTATGTTAATAATATGTTAGTTCTTACTTCCTAGAAGGAGATACTTTGAATTCTCCCTGGCTCTTGGAAAATGTATCATTCTTCCCAGCCTGATGCTCTCCTGACGATTTAGAAAACTACCTTTGCCTTGCTGACTGGGATTAATGGGAACATCTGGAGAGTTCCAGATTGGGGACAATTGGTATATTTCTTATTACCTCCCTCCAAATGTATATTTACAAAGGATAATTTATACCACCTTCTCTTCAAAGGCTTGGAGTAATACGAGGCTAGTGCATTGAAAGACAATACCCTTAAAAATAATAGAGATCAGCTGTGCCCAGCCAGGTTCTCAGTGTGCTGCCTCATCTAGCCATATACAAAGGGGTGATGGGTGTTGTAGTTGAACACATGTGGAGGGTGGCAAGTCAGGCAAAGCCGATACAGGCTATTTGAAATATCATCTTGTGCCCTTCAGTTTGTTCCCCCTTACTATCAGTTCAGATGTGGAGCCTGTTCGGATGCTGTTAACTATAATGTTCTATAGTCAGTGCAGTGCAGTTATCCTAACTGAAAGTTAGAATTTTGTGTGCCCACTAACTGGGGCCAAATCAGAAATGGCATTTAAATGTGTGAATGTCTTTAGCATCCTACTCCCCCCCCCACAACAGTAACAGCTTGTGGGGGACAGGGTTAGCCCTGTGGTTGAATTGAAACCACCTCTCCTTCACAGTTACTGCTCTTCATCCTAGAGAGATATTTCCAATAGTACCTAAAAAGTTTCCCTTTGGGAACTAATACTGTTTTGACTGGGATTTTTTTGATGAAACCATGCTGAGGGATCCCAGTCCTGCTCATATCCCCTTATGACTGCTATTGGGAAGGGGAAAACAAAACGCACATCTATTCACACATCTAAAATGTGAATGTGGTTTGGCCAAAAGTTTAAGAAGTAACAGTGGTTAATTTTTGTAAACAGTTATTGCCAGATTATTTATTTATTTAAAACTTTTCTATGCCGTCACCACATGCCTCGGCATCTCGGGATGGCTCACAAATGTACAACACAGATTCCATAAAATTATATAAAAACAAAAAAACTGTTAACAATAAAAATATTAATTTTAAAAATAACAAAAAGGTTTTAGCCTGGCACCGAAAAGAATGTAAACTTGGTGCCAGGCGCACCTCTCCAGGGAGCGCATTTCATAATCTGGGCACCACCGCAGAGAAGGCCCTGCTCCGGGTAGTTCTTTTTATCTCCTTTAAAGAGGGTTCCCATAGCAAAGCCTCTTCCGCAGATCTTAAGGGATGTGAGGGCATGTAAAAGAAGAGGCTCTCCTTCAGGTATCCTGGTCCCAAGCTGTTCAGGGCTTTATAGGTTAAAACCAGCACCTTGAATTGGGACTGGAAGCCAGTGTAGCTGGTAGAGCCCTGGCAGCAGCCTGGCAGCTCTGTTCTGTACCAGCTGAAGTATCCAGACCATCTTGAAGGGCAGCCCCACGTAGAGCGCATTACAGTAATCCAACCGGCAGGTTACCAGAGCATGAATCACCATTGCTAGGCAGTGCTTGTCTAGGTAAGAGAAACTTGGCCATCTCCCTTCGGCCTTCATCAGACTTCCTTACTTCCTGGGAAACTTGCTTCTAGCACCTGTGTACCTGGCTTTCTTCTAGTAGAAAGAAGGACTCTTCTAGTCCTGTCCTCCTTGCTTGGGTGGAAAGTTCAGAGGAATGTGGTGGGGTTTGGTTTGGTTTGGTTTGGTTTGGTTTGGTTTGGTTTGCTGACTGTTCGGGAATGGCTCATCCCCGGCTTTGAGCTGGATGCTGGAAGATTCTAATTGTTTAGGCACCTGGACAGTTTACTTACTGAGGAGATTGTATAAATGCCCGTGCATGGCCTAGAGATTACCTCAGGCAGGTCATCTACATTGGAATGCCAGGATCAGGTGCCTGGTCTTTCCCTCAAACAGACCTTGCTGTTTGCAGAAGGGAGGTTTCTGTCTTTTGGACCTGGGTAAGGTGGAACTGGTATGGTTTGGGTTTGGCTGAGTAGGCCAGCCCAGGCCAATCAAACAGCAGTCTATTAAAATATTTATTCATAAGTGTTTCTTATGCTACTTTTTAGCTCCGAAGGCAGCATACTTAAGATTGATAACAGCAAGAGAGTCTCTGGTTTCAAGTTTACATTAAAGATATGACACTGAGGAGGAAAAGTGCGAGGAGAGAAAAAGAAAACAAGCAAACTCAGGACTAGTTGTTAAGGTTACACAAGTTATTATAAAGAGCAGCTGGTATGGAAACATTTTACAGTGAGAATAAGCCAAATGGAGCAATTCTCTCAGCAGAGCCAGCAGAGCAGCAGTGCTTTCCATTTCTCTCTCTGTGGCAGCCCGAAGGAACATTTAGCTCTTAAGAAAGCATCTTTTTCCTTATAGAAAGCATGGACCAACAGCATAAGATATAGGTTATTGAATTATTAACCTCAGTGAAAATTAACTCCCAATACTTTAAGGCTAGACACCCTCTTAACTATCACCTTTTTCCTGACTAGCTGCCCTTTTTGGAAATATACCCACCAGGGAAGAAGGAAAACATAATCATTAATCTGCTAAGGAATCAATCAAAAAATCTTTAACCCAAAACAGTAGTCATGGTTAGAGATGGTTAGTAAGAGCTTGGTATTCTATGAGAAGAATCAGCCCTCCGATTTCTCCTCTCATGTCTCCAATAGATGCATATTATGATAAGCATTTGAGGAAAAGCAATGCTTTTATAATGTATGGTGGCATGATTGATCAACAAGGAGGAATTGAGCCTTGGAAAAATTAAAAGATGAAGGAAAAAGTATGGCTTCTTTACTTCCAATTAGTTTTAAGATTAAAAAGGGAAATTATTTTTAAGGGAAAAGGATAAGATACTATAAGAAACATAATTTGAAAGGTTGGTTATACAGTGAAAAGTTCACCTATTAGGATAAATGTATAAGCAATTATTCCAATATTAAACTGAACAAGTTAAAATAAGTATGATAAGTTGGATATATCTTTCTGTCAAAGAGACACTTTGTGGCTGAAGGATATAAAATTTGCAGCTAGTCAAGCACTGAGAGAACTTTGGTCCAATATGTTTTTTGTTGGTGTGTTGCACCAAAAGATTTGAGAAAATGGATAAGAATTATAATGGAAAGTGCTGGAAATATATTGTGTAAACCATTTTGAGAGCTTTGTCAAGTGGTATAAATGCTTTAAATAAACATATAAATGCTTAGAGTTGAAAAAATAAGTGAATGGGACTTTTTACCGTATGTGGTGGATTTGTTATAAAGTTTTAAAAAATTAAGGAAATGCATACAGAAATACAGAAAATTTTGAAAATTAAGTTTCTTATGAATGCAAAGAATATGCTACTGAGTATTGTACCAGAAACTCTGTCAAGGAATATGGTAGAGTTATTTAATTATATGATAGCAGCAGCTAGAGATGTGATAGCATCAAAATGGAAATCAGAAGACTGCCCAGCTAAAGCAGACTGGAAAAATAAACTAGCTGAATATGCAGTTACGGAAAAACTAACTAGTTACCTAAATAGACCACCAGCTGAAGAATTTAATAATAAATGCAAACCTTATTATATACAATTTACTTGATGGAACTTGTAAAAATGCCATTAGTGAGTTACAATTGTAATACAATACTTCGTTGTTACTTTCCATTCCTTTAAATTTTAAATAAGTCAGCATTAAGAAATACAAATTAGAATAATTGCTCTATGAGTTTCAATTAAGTACTAATTTATTTAACTGACTGTAGAAGAACTCATTACTAAACTTTGTGAAATGTTTTGATCTTGATATAATGTGTAAGATTTGTGTAAGATCCCTTGGTATTCTTTTTCTGTATTCTACCTTTTAATGAAAATATTTTTTTAAAAGAAACTATGTTCACCAGACTTTTGAGAATGAGACTTTGTGGTGATAGGTGTACTGATATGTCTTGCTTTGAAAGGAAGTAATATTGTTTAAATCTTCCAGGATAAGCTGATAGTGCTTTTACATCTATATAAAGAAATTAAGTCTTGATATATAGCCCTGTGTACCAGTCACTGGGAATAGGCAAGATATAGATAGACAGACAGACAGACAGACAGACGCTTTACAAGTTGATGTTTTCTTTTATGGTTTGTACTGTTAATTTACTACTCTGTGTGCTTGGTGCTATTTGATGAAACGTTCACTTCTGATCCTGAGCCCATCCATACACATGGAGCAGCTTGTTACTGCATATTCTGCTTAATTGTTGAGGGCAATCTATGTGACCAGGTTTTTCAGTACTGTGCTAAGCCTAGCCTTCCTGTGCTCGGCAGCATCCCAGCTCCAGTACTTCCCAAGATTGCAGCTCTTGTACTTCCTAGCCATCATGATCATTTGCCCTGTTTAAGTGAAATACGCTGCTATGTAGTTAAAAATCTTCATCATTTTCACTCACAATATGACGTAGTAAATGATAATGATAAACAATCTAAATGGCATTACAAGCTTTCCTAATCAGTCCTCAAATAAGGGATCAGGGAATACCTGCAGTCAGAACACGCCAACGTGCTTTGTATGCCTTTGCTTGTGGTTCACTCATTATGATAGCAACAGTGGACTCGCACCTGGAAAATGCAGGCACCATGATTGCTACCTGGAAAACATGTTCATCTGTGTGCAAACATTCTGTACTAAAGAAGATGATGATGATATTATTATATAGTACAGCTTCTGGACAAACTGGAGCAATTATGGGTGTATCTAGAATAACATTTTAATATATTAGCAAAATTAGGATTATAGTTTTGAAAAGTTACCTTGTTATTCAAGAGCTGATATTTGTTTATTTTTATTGATAATTTTCACTGAAGATCTTTTTATACTGTATCACTTTGCTTTTGGCCTTGAGGCCTAAAGTTTTCAGCTTTGCCAGTCACCACCAGCAACAACACAAGCTTTCTTGAAAATTATAATATTTTCTGTAAGTGGGTAATAGCAATAGTAATTTATTCAGAAGCACTGCAGAAGATGGTGTGCATCTTAAAGATTACTTATTTGTACAGTAATTTGTCCTGAATATTAATTGCAGTATTTGTACTGATTAGACCAAGAATAGGTGCTATTTGTACTGATTAGATCCAAGAATAGGATCAGTTTTCCAGTTTCTCATTGATCAACCTTTCTTCTGGGAACGATGGAGGTTTTAAAAAAATGGAAGTGCGGTAATTCCATAAGCCATAGATTAAAAATGCCTTGTCATATAACATCTATATAAATACTGGCTTTTTTGTGAAGTCTCTTGTATGATGTAGATAGCTAGAAAACTGAAGCCAGACAGATCCAGAAGTGGTGCACATGTATATGGGGAAAACAGCATGCTCAGCCAGAACATATTTTGCTGTAGCAGTTCTTAGAGTTGAAAAAAACAAACTGCTGCTTCAGCAAATCAGCAGAATATATCTCTGGCAGTGATTAGTGTTGTAGTAGAAAGATAATGCGAATCTCTGGCTGTACACACAGTTCTTTGCCACTGTGCCTGTCCTTCCATAGAATGCCATGTTACAATAATTTTATCTCACATCTTCCACTCCAACTCCTCATTGCAGCCTTCAGTAATACAAGAAAAACAGTAAACAAAAGGGTTTTGTGGAGCACAAAAAATTCAACACCAGCAAATTCATAATAGTACAACAGAAATGACAATCAACTGGCCTCAAACATGCATTCAAGGAAGAGGATAGCTAGATCTTCAGGGCAGCGAATTCTAACATCTGTACACTGCTGAGAAGAAGGTTTCATCTCAAGTCCCTGTCTTCCACATTTATCTAGTCAAAATGCCATGCAGCAAGGCTTGTTCTGATGAGTCAGGTTACTGGAGGAAAATCTGGTCTTTCAGCTATCAAGGTTCCAAACTATTTAGGACTGTAAATAATTACTACTAGATAATTGGTCCTGGAAACAGATTGTGACCCAGAGCGAGTGATACGACATTAGTACAATTAATATGGCCAAATTGCAGGACTTCTTGTTGCTATATTTTGGACAATTCAAATCTTCCAGGCCTTGTTTTGTGAGATTACAATGCATTCTGGAAGTTACCAGGCCTTGTATAACTGTAGCTTGTTCAATTGGAGAAGTAAATAATGCTGGGAAAAAACACTCCTGACCAGCCACCCCTTAAGCATTACTAACCTGTATATCTGCTTCTTTAGATGAAGTGCCATTGCATTAAGAACCAGTTCTTTCTGGTTCAGCTGTCCCTCATACCATTGTTACTTCAATCCTGTCTGGAGAGCCGATGTGGTATAGTGGCTAAGAATGTGGGACTGGAACTCAGGAGATCTAGGTTCTGGTCCCCACTCAGTCATGGAATTAACATGGACTTTGGGCCATCTCACTCCAACCTATCTCAGAGGGCTTATTGGATTTATATCCCACTTTTTCCTTACAGTGACTCTGGTGTTGGTGTTGGTGTTAGGATAAGATTGGGAGGAGGAGAATTGTGTAAGCTGCCTTGCGTTCCTTGGAAGGAGGAAAGGTAGAATATAAATGTAATAAATAAAGAGCTCACTTTAATAGTTAGCCTACATTTATTGTTTGATTTGGCCCTTCCAGAGCTTTTCTAGACTAGAATCAGACAAAAATGAGCTGTTCTGCAATAGTACAGTGCTTCTGGTAGGCTCAATTTATACGCTCCTTGTAAGAGCTCCCACAATGTGCCTATACCATAGTTGCACATTGAATCAGAATAGTCACAACAGTGGATTACTTTCAAAGTTTACAACCTACAGTATGGAAAACAAAATGTGCAATACTGAAGCCCTTAGAGAGCTATCATCTAAAGATTTGTTGCTATAAGCTACCCTACCCAAACTTTAAACATCTTTCCAAGTCAAATAGAATGTTAATTCATGGCTGAAAAGCCATTTTCATGTTTTATGCTTGTGGATAGGGATGCACTGTTGCCCATGGATGCATATAACTTTAGGGATTCACAGGCTTTTCTGTGGTTTTCAAATCATGATTGTTAGGAAGTTGAGGCCTGCCCATATCCAGTGGTATAATGTTCAGTTGGAGTCAGTAGAGTGGCTGCACACACAGGTTAATTTCTTTCTATCATACTCAAGGCAAGCTTAGCAACATAGGTTCTTCATAGTCCATCTCTGATTAAATGTGTTGTACTATGTCCATCCATCCTAAAAGTGATGTGGTTCTCTTCACAGGGTAAAAGGGAGTATTTCTAGCAGGTATGACTAACCTAACAAAATAGTTTAAACAAATAAGTCATTTTATTGTAATAGACTTTTTCACATTTTGTTTTACAGAAAATGCTTGAAGAGACGATGGTTAATTCGCACTAAGGCCTAGAACTGCCTATTGAACCAAAGTCCTGACCAGGCAACATACGAATGGCCCAAGGAAGCCAACAAATTGATGATCAGGTTTTACATGACCTGCGCCAAAAATTTCCAGAGGTACCTGAAGTTGTTGTGTCCAGATGCATGTTACAGGTCAGTGTTCTGCTGTTGTTGATTTTCTAGGCACTTTAATCTAGTAGAGACATGTAAAGTTGCTTTTAATGTTTTTCCCATTAACTTATTATGTGTAAATTTCCTGTAATAGATATTTTCCTTAATCCCACTTTTTATATTACCTTTCGCTTTCCTTTCTATTCATTTTTAGCCATTTTTATTTCACCCTGGTTGCACAACTCCCTGAACCTTAGTTTAACTTACTTTGGCCACAGATTTAAGAAACATATATAATCTGTTTCATAAGGTCCTCACAGAAAGAATTTACCACTTCTACCATTTGATTGTACTGTAATTGTGGTGTGTCCCTATACACAAGCATCCAGAATCTGACACACCTTTTTATATGGCTCTCCAATGGGAACGCTAGAGCTGTTCTGATAACTTTTAAAATAAATAGCTAAGAGTTGGGCTTGGAAATATATAGGCAGTCAATGCATGCAGGCCAGAATTGGTGTTATATGATCTGACCATGGGGTCGCAATGGGTTGGACCTGACTTCACGACTAACAACAACGACAATGATCTGACCATCTGGTCCCTGCTAGTAGTTAGGCTGCTGCATTTTGTACAAGCTGCAGTTTCTGAACTGTCTTCAGGAGCAGTTGCACATGGACCACATTGGAGTAATCTAGTTTAGAGATTATCAGAATATAGATTACTGATAGCAGGCCATCTCTGTCCAGATAAGGGCCTCACCAGCCAAAGCTGGTAGAAGAAACTCCAAGCCACTGATGCTATCTGGGCTTCAAGTGTCAAAGATGGCTGAAAGAGCACTCCCAACTGTTATCCTTAAGGGGAGTGTGACCCTATCTACAACAGGTTGAATTCCCTCCATCTGGTCAGAAGAACCACCCACTCACAGCATCTCAGTTTTGTCTGGATTGAGATTCAGTTTGTTAACCCTCATCCAATCCATTGTCATAGCCAGGCAGTTCTTAAGTACTTCCACAGTTGCTCCAGGAGAAAAAAAGCCTCATGTCATCTGCATTCTGAGGGGAGTACACTCCAAAACTCCAAATGGCCCAACTCAATTGATTAATGTAGATGTTGAATAGTATGGGGGACAAGGAACCTCATACTGGAGAGTCTTGTCCCAGTCATCTGTTCCCTCCCTGCTGGCTTTTATTAATGGGGGGAGCGGGGAGCAAGGATCCAGTATGGATGTGATTTTGCTTGTTCAAGAACCTTGTCAACATCCCTGAGCTGTACTAACTAGAATTCCTCCAGTAAAACTTGGGTATCTCATGTGATTTCACTGCTATAACACTGGATCCCAAGTCCTGGTGGATGTGAAAGATAAAGATGGTCTGCCCCCAGTGGCTAATGGATCTGGATGATTGCCAGATGGCTCTGGCAGTTTTTCTGGCTGACTTTGCTGGTGCTTCTATCAAAGCCTTGGTCTCTCTGTGGAATACAGAAATGACCCGGACAGTGGACACGATCACTCCTAAGCACCCTCTTTGTTGTAAAGCTCATACAGCTCCATGGTATACGCCAGAGTTGAAAGTGATGAAATGATGTAGGAGACAACTGGAGTACCGATGGAGAACTCCCAGTGAATGCAACCAAAACCTAGCATGTACCTACAATGGGGTATATTTTGAGGCAGTAAAGGCTGCAAAGAAACAATACCTCACTGCCTCTATTCAATCCTCTCTCTTCCAGCCCCAGACACTCCTTGAAAGCATATCTGACCTGCTGTAGTCCAGTTTTACAGGATGAGTTTCAGTTGGTACAGCTCAAGTATGTGGACAAGGTGCTTGAGGAGGTTTGTGCAACCATCTCTGCACTAGTTGCTCACCCTTCCTGGCTTATAAAAGCCAGCAAGGAAAAAATAACTGGCTGGGCCAGGGAAGTCATCAGTGCTTCTTTGGAAGAGGAAGTGCTCCCATCCTGCCTTATGTGACTGCTTCTCAAGAAACACTCTCTTGACCTGGAAAAATTGAAAAAGTACAGGCTGGTAGCAAACATTGCTTTCCTGGGCAAGGTTCTAGAAAGGGTAGTTGCCAACTCCAGACCCTCTTTGATGAAACTGCTTATCTGCATCCATTTCAGTTGGAGTTCAGACCTGGTTTTGGCACAGAAACAGCCTTGGTTGCCCTGTATTATCACCTATGCCAGGAGCGAGACCGGGAGAATGTGACCTTGTTGATATTTCTGATCTCTCTATGGCTTTTAATACTGTTAACCATGGTATCCTTCTGGAGAACTGGCTGGGATGGGAGTGGGCAGCACTGCATTGCAGTGGCTCCACTCCTTGGAAGGCCATCTCCAAGGGTGCTTGGGGAATTCTGTTCAGCCCCATGGGTTCTCCAGCATGGAGTTCCTCAGGGGTCTGTTCTGTCCCCTATGCTATTTCACAGCTACATGAAACCAGTTGGTGGAGTCATCTGGAGCACATTGCCATCAGTATGCTGATGACATGCAGCTCTATTTCTCCTTTTCATAGTTGGCAGGTGAGGTTGCAGATGTGCCCAACCAGTGTCTAGCTGTGATAATGGACTGGATGAGGGCTAACAAACTGAAATTCAGTCCAGTCAAGACTGATGATGGGTGATTCCTTTGCCTGGATGGGAGGTATTCAGCCTGTTCTAGATGGGGTTGCACTGCCCCTGGAAGAGCTTGGAGGTGCTCCTTGATCCATCTTTATCACTTCAGGCTCAGGTGGCATTGGTGGCTCTGCGTGCTTTCCACCAAGCTTGGCTGGTGGCCCTGCTGCACCCCTTCCTGGGCAGGAATAGCCTGCCTACACTAATCTGTGCTCTTGTAATCTCAAGATTAAATTACTGCAACACACTCAGAAATGGTTCTAAAGTTGCAGCTGGTGTAGAATGTGGCATCCAGAATAATTACTTGGACCTGGAGGTCCAGACACATAAGACCAATTCTGGACTGCCTGTATTGGCTGCCTACTTCCAGTCCTGATTCAAGATACTTGTCTTAACCTTATAAAGTCCTACATGACTTAGGACCAGAATACCTGTTAGAGCACCTCTCCCAGCCCCAGTCTACCTGGACAGTATGCTAATCCTCTGGGCCTTCCTTTGGGTGCCAACCCTTTAGAGGCTGGGATGGTAGTAAATAGGAAGAGGGCCTTTTTGGTCCCCCCGCTCCCCATTTGGTCTGCCTGGCACCAAATTTTCCATCTTTTTGGCACTAGGTAGATTGTAAGGGTAAGAGGGTAAGATAGCCCTCTTTGCCAGATGCCTTTAAAACATCTGTGGTAATTCAGGGGCCTAAGATGATTAGCTAGGTGCTTTTCTTTTAATCTTGGATGGATCTGTCTTGATTGTCTTTTAATGTTCTTTTTTGTTCTTTTAAATTATGTTTTAATTCTTAATGTTTTTATCTACTGTATTTTTATATATTGTACTTTAAGCCACCCTGGGAGCTTTGGCTATGGGAGCTATAGAAATTGTCCTGAAAGTGCCTAGCAAATATGTTACAGGACCTTAGATGGCTGCAAGATGTCCTTTGGGCCAGCATGTAGTAGGCCCTGGACAACCGTATAGAGCTGTGCTGGGTGGCAAAGAGAAGATTGAATGAAAGCAGTCAGGTATTGTTTCTTTGTTGCTCTCACGGCCTTCAAGTATATTTAAGTATAGACATACACTGTAAGGTCTTGATTGTATCCATTAGGAGTTTTCCTCTGCCTGCATTCTAGCCATCTCATTTGTTTCATCACTCAGTTTCAGGATATGAGCTCTACTACAGGGAGTATGCTCAGGAGTTTCCTCGGCCTAGGCCATTTCTGTGTCCCAGAGATCAACCAGGGATCCAGCAGGACAGCCAGCCATATCAACCAGAAGTTCCCTGCAGAGCCCTCTGGAAACTAACTGCAAGAGCATCTTAATGGGTGTTTCACTCCTGCAGAGGGGAGTAGTCACTGTTAGTCTTAATATCAGCAGGCAGTAATTTGACCATGACAAAGGAACACTATCCCCACACCCAACTAGAAAAAAAAAACAAAACAAAAAACAGATCTAGTGTGCCTTGCTGCATGTTGTGGGGCAATCCTATGGATGTCATGGAGTCCATGAAATCCTGAGCCGTCCCAGTTAAGTGCTCTCAGCACAGATGTTAAGATCCCTCAGAACCAACAGTATGGGGGACTTTAACATCACAAATGAGACAACCCCTCTCAACTCAGGTAGGGAGACTATTGGTCACAGGATGGATGGTTCACCAGCAGAATCCCCAATTTCTTCCTCTGGCCCAGATGCAAGCATTCTGGTTGGAGAGGGAGCCTGGAGAGGGATAGAATTCTTATAGATCATAGCAGCACCCCCGTCCTGTCCCTGTAGACTTCCCTGATGCTGTACCAAGTATACTAATGGGCAGACCTAGAAATGACTAATTTCCCTGTGTTCCACCTACCCAGATCTTCATTATGCATGCCTCTGTTGAGACATGGATGAGAAAGACCCTATCTGGTATTTAAAAGCAGCATCTAGAGACCTGAGGGCAGGCTGCTAGGATAATCACCAAACCTGTGGTTGGGAGCAAGACCAGCACACAGCACAATCATTAACTGCCTGTGTCAAATTCCCCTTACTGGCTAGCCTTCCACCCAATGCCATATCTCCCTCTACCTGTCATTACACTGATTGCCCTCCCATCAGGGGCCCCCACTTGGTCCCATCTGCTTCCTTCACTGCAGATACCCAAGGCCTATATGCAGGGGAAAGACTCCCCCCTCAACCCAAGAAAGAACAACAGTGTTAGAGTGGGGGCCCTTGTCCTTGCATCCCCTTCAAGCAGCTCCCTCAGGGGCAACTCATTTTGATGTCATCTCCTTAGGGTCATTGCTGCTGGGGTGGTACCACCCAGCTTTTGGCCAGCAGATATATTTCTGTCTCCCCACCAGGTGTGGGGTGTTGGCCTTGATGGAGTTGTCCTTCTCCGTACACTACACAGTCTCTGAAACAACTCTCAGAAGTACTCCAATCCACCAGCCCCAAAACCAACCCGTGGAGAAAGGCTGACAAGATGAGACTTGTTTAGAGGCCAAAGCAGGTGGGGTTAGTGCTCAGGTCTGCAGTCTTCAGGAAGTCCTTGCTGGTCTTTCTTCTTTAAAGTGATTTTTTTTAATGCTACAATAAAATCTAGCAAGGAGCTGTTGGAATACAGGTCAAATTATTCCCTCTTTTAGTGTGCAAAACTACACAAGGTCACATAGTCTAATTTTGATATTTTTTACAAAAAGAGCATGCATCTCAAGATGCTAGGAAAGATGATTTGTAATAAAGCCCAATGTGTTTTTGCCCTGATACTTGGAGGTGTATTTTTTGGGGGGGTAGTGTAAAACTGCCTCAGAGGAAATTGTCTCCTCAGTTCAGTAACTGGCAGAATCTTTACCAGCATTTTGTGACATTTATTTATTTATTTTTCGATTTATATCCTGCCTTTTTCCTACAAAGGGCTCAAGGCAGCTTACATCATTCTCCTCCTCCATCTTATCCCCACAACAACAACCCTGTGAGGTAGGCTGGGCTGAGAGTCTGTGACTGGCCCAAGGTCACCCAGTTGGCTCCATGGCCGAGCGGGGACTAGAACCCAGATCACCTGAGTCCCAGTCCCATGCTCTTAACCACTGCACCACACTGGCTCTCTTCCAGTGCCTTCCAGTCTGTACTTACTGATTTCTATACTATACTGTACTTTCCCCATCAAAGTAAAACCCTTCCTCTGAAACTTATGGCTCTAAAGGCAAAAAAGATGCTTTTCCTTCATACAGTGTACTATACTGGAAAATCCAGCTTCTATCTGTAATAAAATAAGATGAGAAGATTGTGGTGCTATTGAAAAGAAGGGGATGGACAATGCAAGGGTCTTTTGCTGGCTAGAGAGCCATGGAATTGGAAGAAGCTGTATCCCATGTTAGATATGCGTAGACAGGATGTGTGTTTAAGTTAAAGGGATGTTCAGGGTGCACCACGAAGAAAGGTTTAATTTGGTACACATGTAGCACATGGCACACAAGTACTAGACAAAACTGAAATACGAGACATATTTACATTTGTAATATGAAATTTGCCCCTTTAAAAGGCCAGAAATCCAGCAACCTAGGGCATGCATCTAGAATTTCAGAATAGAAGCTCAATTAATAGAAGCGCCCCGAGGTTTCGGCAAGGGGCGGCATAGAAATGTTATAATAATAATAATAATAATAATAATTATTATTATTATTATTATTATTATTATTATTATTATTATGGTTCTTTCCAGTGTCTGCAAGCCTATTTTCACACAAATATTAGGACTTCCTCTCCTTTCCACAGACACTTCACAATTCTAGTCTGGAGGGTCCCCAAACTTCCCAGAGCTTATTCAGGGCTTGTAAGGGAGGGATTTTTTCTACTAGTATACAGGTGCAGTGGTATACAGTTCCTTCTGTGTGTGTCTAAAATTTGTTTCTGGAGGGTGGGGTGGGAGTCCTAATGATGAGGGAGGGTAGAGATGTGTATCTTCCTTTGATAAAAACCCCCCGTCATTGCAGCAAAGTGCCAAGAAGTTGAACAGCCCTCATCTTCACCTACAGCAGCTGGGGAGGAGGTTGGAGGATGTTTACCACCTTTGTGTTGCTTCAGAATTTTGGTAGCCAAGGAGAAGTGTGCAGGAATAACCCCATAGGTGGTCAGCTTGTGACCTGAGGCTTGGTTGAAGAAGAGGAAGAAATTGGGATAGAACTGTGAATCATGAACCAAGGCTCTTTCCATGAGATATAGTAAGATATGAGAGGGAGTGCCCTAGGAGAATTTTACAAATCATAGAGGTAGTTGGTCTCAGAACATGAAAATTGTCTAAATAAGCAAGAACAGATACTGATTTAAATCAGTGTTTTCCTGCTCAGAATTGATATATTTTTTTCTGGATGGGCATGGGTACTAACTAGGAAAAGGAACAAATAAAACATACTGACTTCTGTTTGGGTTTGCAAAACCCTCAATCCAATGTAGGAGACAAATCAAGGTGACAAAACATTTTGTTGTTTGAATCAATAATGTTTTCTATATGGTGGCTTGTTTAAGGGCAGCAGAGCATTATTCCTTAAAACAAAAGAGTATGTTGATTGCCATAAGTGAATGGCAAATTAATTTTTGTTGCTTTCCTACCTTAACAAGCAGTTTTACACTAAAAAGCAGTCTTAAAATATTTTGAAACAAAAACATTCAGGCTTTAAAAAAAATAGTTTCTGACAAGGGGCTAATAAGGGATTTGTTTGAAAAGGGACATATGCATGTGCATGCAGACCCCCCCCCCCCAATTAAACGATCTCTGAGTCACTCTGTCAGAAACTATGTTTTAAAAGGAAGCCAGGATTTTGACTGCTATCTGATGACTCCATGCTTTCTTTAAAGGGGGTTCCTTAGACTTTTCTACCTTCTTGGGAACTTAGAATCTTGGGAAAGTGTGGAAAAGGACAAGGGCACTGAGAACACACAAGTCTGGCCAAAATGCTTAGAGGATCTTGCTGCAAAGGGAGTAATATAATGGACACCTCCTTGTGCAAGGAAAGCTTATTCATGCTTTGCTTTCCCTTGATAGCTCAGCTTTTGACACTTGTTAAAAGAGAAAAAAGTGAAAAATAGACCTCTTTGTGGCCTTTCTGGGTCAATGACCATGGTGTGGACATTGACAATAGGCATGCCCTAGGAAATTAGGCAGGTAAAGCTGCATAGTGGTTTTAACTTGTGGCCAACCATTGACGGTCCTTCCAGTTTGCTTCTTCGGCTCTTAAAGGAGTTGTCACTGGCTGTCAGTTCAGATACTGCTGTTCATGATGTCCAAGAAGTAGGGTGGGGGGGGTCACAGCAAGCCAAAGTTCTCATCATCATGGTGTGAACAAACAAGTTGACCCTGCCCTGACCTGCCACATCTTTGAGGGGACCATGGGGGAAGTAGGGAGTAACAACTCATGGGTTTTTCAGAGATCACTTGGGTACAGTCAACCTACTGCTGCTTACTGCCAGGGCGGAATGGCATGTGGACCTGCCAATTAGTTTGCAACTTGCTAAAACTGCTATACAATCTCAGAATATAATCCAAAGTGGTTGCTCTTTCAGCATTTCAGTATTACCTGTTTATAGCTGGATCTCAACCTCTTTCTGATGCATTAAAATAATAAACAGGATCTATTCCTTAAATTCTAATGAATGTACACTTATTTTCATGTAAAATACACTGGACAGAGTGGGGACTTACTGGAAGGAAGGAAAGGTGGAAGGATTGCCCTGTAACTATCCAGAACTTTCTAGAAGCAGGAAAACCTTGTTGCAGACATAATCGTGCAGTATACTTGGATTTGCAAATGAAAAGGACAGAGAAATTCTAGTAGGAGAGAAAGGGAAGTTGAATACAAACTCATTGAGAATTTGGAACTCTCTACCACCTAACTAAAGGGAGCATGGTGTCTGCTCTGGTTATATGAATTAGTTCAGAAACTAAGTTTCAAAACTCCTGGATGCTTCTAACTTTTCATAGTCTCAGGTGGATGGATTCAGATGTCACCAATATTCTTTGCTTACCAGCATTATGCAGTATTACATAGTAATACTACATGCATTCACTGTGCAAGCTTAATGGTGCCATCACATCTTCATAAGAACTGGATACTAGGTTTTTAATATGTATCAACATAAAATTTGCTTAAGTGTACAAAACAGACAATAAATTATGCATAGTATGGGAAGGAAGTGGGTACCCTCTGGCTCCACTTCTACTGAAAGTTGTAGGGGAATTTAGCCTCTAAGGATATACAACTTCCAAATCTCAGTGCTATCTTGTTAGGATCTTTTGAGTACAAAGTATACTCCCAGCTTTACTGACGGGGAGAATTGCCATTAGAGGGTGCATATCTACTTGCTTGCATCTTCAGAATACAAATTTGTCCCTTCTAAAGAGAGTACACTTTCATGCTTAAAGGACAATTGAGGTGTGCGTGGGAGACAGTTACTAACTATCAAAGACTTATGTCCCGTAACATGCATCCTTGGAGCCAAACGTACCCATTCCATGATGACACGAGCTTAACATCACCTGCCTCTAAGTCATTGATGGCTAAATTGGTAGTACATATATTATTACCAGCATAGTTTGTCTATCTGATTCCATGCTATCTCCATCCTCATTCTTTCTCTGATAGTCTTCTCTTCTCAGAGTCTGCAGACATCTGTTTTTGCTATTAAATCTTTCTTCTCAAATATTAACACTCATCATTTGGGTTTATCATGTTAATATAAATCATTATATTACAGTAATATAAATCAAAAAAGCAGATAATTAACTCCTTCTGTGTTCTCATCATGTATTACCTTCATCACTTTCTATCTTTTTAGACCCAAGTTCGCTCTTTAACTCCAGCCAGCAAAAGGAAAGCTACTTTTAATTTAGTGTGGTATTTTCCCCCTCCCTCTTGTTTTTCCTTCTTTGTGTTTTGCCATTCCTCATACAGAGCCATATTTCTGAAATAAATATTGTGTCCATTAAATGTGATACAGTCATATGACTTCTACTAATACCTTTTTTGTAATTTCTTATAGAATAATAATAACTTGGATGCCTGTTGTGCAGTTCTCTCTAAAGAGAGCACGAAGTATCTCTACGGTGAAGGAGACATTGGTTTTTCAGATGATCCTGGGATCCCCAGTCTACGAAATCACATGACATCTCTTAATTTGGATTTGCAGTCACAGAATGTGAATCTCCATGGAAGAGAAGGAAGTAGAATGAATGGAAGTAGGACTTTAACTCATAGCATTAGTGATGGACACCTTCAAACCAGCCAGTCCAACAGTGAACTGTTTCATCAGGAACCACAGTCAGCTCCAGTGCAAGTTCCACAGGGATTCTTTGGCATATCTAATGCTGTTAGTACTTCTAATCCAGGACAGCATTTTGGATTTCATTTGGGCAGCAAAGGAGCATCTGGTTTGGCTCAGCAAACACCTAGATTCAACCCTATTATGGTAACTTTAGCTCCAAATATTCAGCCTGGTCGGAATACACCCACATCTTTGCACATACACGGTGTACCTCCATTAAACAATGTCCCAGGCAATTCTATCTATATTAGACCTTATATTACCAATGCAAGTGGTACAGCTCGTCAGAGTCAGCAAAATCCAGGCTGGACGTCTCAGTTTAATCCTATGCATTCTCAGCAAAACTACCAGCCCTCACATCCAAATTCCTGGACAACTGTTCCCACAACCAGTTCCTCACCACATACCTCATCACAACAGTCAACGCAGCCGAACCAGCAAGGCCATCAGACCTCCCATGTCTACATGCCTATAAGTTCTCCTACTACTCCACAACCACCTTCTGTTCATTCATCTGGTAATTCACAATCTTCCTCCACCCAGAGCCAATACAATATTCAAAATATCTCAACAGGACCTCGTAAAAACCAAATTGAAATCAAACTTGAACCACCACAAAGAAACAATTCATCAAAACTGCGTTCAACTGGCTCTCGTTCATCAAATTCCTCTTCCAACAACAGCCAGACTTTGAATAGAAATCAACCTACTGTTTACATAGCAGCTAGTCCCCCAAGTACTGATGAAATAATCACACGAAGCCAACCTAAGGTCTACATTTCAGCCAATGCTTCTACAGGAGATGAGCAGCTTGTACGAAATCAGCCCACACTGTTTATATCAACCAACCCAGGAGTTTCTGCTACATCTAGGAATATGTCTGGTCAAGTAAGCATGGGACCTGCATTTATTCACCACCACCCTCCCAAGAGCAGAACAATGGGCAACAATGCTACTGCCACTTCTCCCCGAGTGGTGGTAACACAGCCTAACACAAAATACACTTTTAAAATTACTGTTTCTCCAAATAAGCCCCCTGCAGTTTCACCAGGTGTGGTGTCCCCAACCTTTGAACCTACAAATCTTCTAAACCTTCCTGATCACTTTGCAGAAACGGAAGGTATCCAACACCTTACTGACCCTGTTTTAGCACATGTCGATAGGATTAGTGAGGCACGAAAACTGAGTATGGGATCTGATGATGCTGCCTATACACAAGGTAATACTTTTATGTAAGTTATAGAAATCTCTTCCTTGTTCTCTTGCTCAATTAATTTTTATTTATTAGGCTACTTATAAACACCTTGCAAATGCATTTTTTTCTCTGTGTGGTGTACAATAAATGATGAATACAAGTAAACAGTTTGATGTAAGAAACCAGTTATTGGATCAAGAGTTTTATTATCATACCACTTCCTGATACTCTGATAAGCCTTCTAAATATTTTTCAGCTGACACATTAAAAATCTTGCTGCCAGAGTCTCCATGGGTAGCAATGACATGTGGAATACTTGGGAATATTAGTGTAACTTAGGCTAGACTAACATTAGTTGATATTAGTTTAATGTTAGTCTAACCTAAGCCCAAAGTATGTCTGCTCTAAGTAGGAATTACATTGGGTACAACCCATTATGTTAAATTAGCTAGTTAGAAGACACTGTCCTGTTCATGATCATGGAATATTGATGGATTCATATCTGTTATTCTGAAAGGAGCTTCTAGATTTTTAATTTTAATCAGAAGACATGTCATAGTGGGGGGATAAATCATTCGCAGGCATGTCTTAATTAAGAGTTTAGTTTTAGTTGAAGCTTACATTTGAAAACTCTTACTTTTAAACTGTATAAATGTCTTACAGTAGTGTGTGTTATGGCTGCTTTTTGCTGTTTTAAATACTATGATCTTTATATCAAAAATCTTAACATGATTTTACTAACAAGTTACTGAACAGAAATTAAAATCAAAGGTTTACTTTAGTTGATGAGGACACAACCTGCCCATACAGTAGCCAAAGTATAAAAGACTCCAGAAATGCGAAAATAAGTAGAAGATTATTATTCTCAACACTCTGGAAATTATTTTGTAGAGGTTGGATTGGAATTTTCAAAGAGGAGAGTAGTGGGATAAAAATCCTAGCATGAAGGATATGTAAAAAAGGGTGGGAAGGATGGAGAGAATCTTACATTTATGTATAAATACTTTATATGCTGAGAACATGACAATGTTTTGTAACTGTCAGAATAGTCACTGGTAGTTGATTTATCTGCCTTCCAATGCACTAAGATCTCAAATGATAATGAAATTGTCATTCCTTTTGATTATCTGAGCAACTCCCAAACCTGTGTTCTGTCTGTTCAGGCGACCTTACTCCCAAAGTAAGTCTGCACAAGATTGCAGACTAAATCTTAAAAGTCTGAAAATAGTAAATACTTGTTTTTAATATCCTGATCATATAAATGCATGAAATAACCATACAAAGTATCAGTTAAGATCTTTAACACTTAGGATCTAACTCTGGTGCTGTTTGCAGAATGTATTGGTTTAAAAGCCAGTGGGTTAAAAGCCAAAGGGCTGTTATTATTTATTTATTTAAAACATTTCTGAACCATCTAATATTGTAATGAAATTTCAAGATGGTTTACAAAAACAATAACGATAACAAACATAATCACTTCAATAAAACAACAGCACACAATGTATGATATATATAATAAAACCATTCAGATGCAGAAAGCAGGTGAATATCTTGGTGTATCGTTAACTTTTTTAACTGGTAAGTTCATTTCACACCTACTACAGTGATCTGAAACTATTCTTTTTTTTAAGGTAATCTCTGTTCTGATGAATATCCTTTTTTCATTTTCAAAGAAAGTTTTCAGACCATTTTCAAAGGTTGCTCCATTGCAGTAATCCAAATGAGATGTTACTAGCGCATAGATAACTGTAACTGGGCTATTTATGTTTCGAGAAAGATATAGTTGGTGTATCATTCTAAGTGGTAAAAGAGAGTCCAGTATATCAAGCTCATCTGTGCCACTAGTAACCTGATTTCAGAGAAGAGCAGTCCCATCTACAATGGGTTGAATATCACTTACCTGGTAAAATACTACCACTAACGGACCCACTGCCTTGTCTGGACTGAGTCTCACTTAATTGACTCTCATCCAGATCATTACAACACTGAGGCACTGGTTCAAAACACCCACTGCCCACGTTGGTTTGATGAAAATGAAGGATAGAGCCAAATATTCACAGATAGTTGACATTTGAGCTTGTATCTTGAGATAGCGTCTTCCAGTGGTTTTGTATGGCTGTGAAACAGCGTCATGGATAAAATAGGTATCTGTGGCATCCCATGACATAACTACTGAGGAATGGATCAATAATAATCCCAAGCACCAACTTCCAAAATCAGCCATCCAGGTAGGAGTGAAATCATTGCAATGACATGCCTCCAACTCCCAGCTCAGATAGCTTATTTAGAAGAGATGCCCTGGTTGAAGGTATTGAAAGCCGAGGAGAGGTCACAAAGAATCAACAGGGTCAGAGTCCCCACTCCTTTCCTGACAAAGGTCATTCCATGAGATGACCAAGCTAGTTTACATTCCAAAACCAGACCTGAAAACCAGTTAGAATTGATCTAGATATTCATTTTCATTCAAGAATGCCTGGAGTTGGCTGACAACCACCAGCTCAAGCACCTAGCCCATTAAGGAGAAATTAGCAACTGTCCTATATTTGTCAATGGCTTTTGGGTCTACTTTAGGCTTTTTAATGGCTGAAGAACTGCCATCTTTAATGTGACTGGCACCAGTGCAAGGAAGAGTTGATTACCTATAGTGTCCAGGTTTGGATGTTCATATAGCAACTCTAACTTAGCCTGATCAGGGGTTGATATTAAAAAAAGACTGCAGAATGTACAGCGTAGCATCATGGTAAATCATCATGAATGTAAATTATCCATGGTTTGCCACAGTTATGTGTGAATAGTCCCAATGTTTCTAAGCATTTATGTCTAACGTTAAAAGTATAAATATTTGTACAAAATATCTAAAGCATTCACTATCATTTTTTAAAAAAATATAGGTCAGTTTATGCATTAGTTATAAAGAGCCATTTGTGAAAGCTTTGAAATCCATTAGAATACCTTTTTAAACTATAGCACAATTATAGTTTTATGAGAATACATATCCAAATAATAACACAAATATAATGCAACAGAGAGCTAACAAAAACAAGAATACTTAATACATTAAAAGACTTTGAGAGCCATCACAAAATTGTTTGGCATCTAATACTAGTCACTGAAATACAATTGTAATAATATTTATTAGCCTGATTCCTGTTAACATAAAGAGAGTCAAGTTTGACAGGATTTTCACTATATCCCTTTCTAATAGTTAAATATTAAGGAAATTCACTTCTGTGTAAAGAAGAGTATAATTAAGAGAAGCAGCTTTGGCTATTAGATGGTAGAGAAATTAAATAAATACAGCACAATAAATAGTGGTTCAGGTCTAGCTGCTTTTCCTCTGGCAGAATTCTGCTCAGAATGTTCCTGCCCCAAGAAAGGAATGGACATAATCTTCACTGCCTTCCACTTCTCTTTTCAGCCTCCAGTGCACTGTCCTCCACTGTTCCAGACAGAGCCTGAACCTCCAGAGCAGTTTTAAGGGGGCATAGGGGACTGCAGGAGAAGGGAGAATGAGCAAAGTTCATTTCTTTCCATCAGTGGGATTCCTCTGCTGGATCAGAATCCTCTCATGGATGGAAGGCCTCCTTCTATCCACAGGAAGTAGTTTCTGGATTCAGTCCAGCCCTCTATGTTATAAGGTGTTTATTATTAAAACGTCTAATAAAACTTCAGTATTTTTAATTTAAAAATAGAACTAGATTAAGTGGCAATCTCTAACTGTCTTTGAGGTTTTCATATCTAGTATACAAAATAATTGCTTCTATTGGTATAATATATGCATTACAGCCATTTTGTGATTTTACTGTTTATCTAGATAAGGAAGCAGATTTGAGAACTGCTGGTTGTAGAGTGCTGCTAAGATTGTCTAAATTTCTCTATGACTAGAATTTCCATTATGGTAGCATAGATCTATGTCCTTCACTTGTCCTGTCACATGTTTGATTATTTTTATACTTAGGAATCAAACTGACTGACCATTACTTAATTGCACTTTCTTTTATAAACACAGTGACACAAGGTAAGGTCATTAATCTTCTAATTTCATAGTGGTTTAAAAGGCTAAGAAAGCTCCCTGCTCAGGTTTATAACTAATATGCATTTTAAAATCAGTGTAATCTAAAGTTTTCTTATACCATGCTAGCAAGACACATAGCATCTAATTAGCATCCTTATTTAGAATATTAAGTAGTTTCCGAAACTTTAGCAGCAATAGCTAAATTGGTACCCACCTCTGTGTTTTGGACTACAATTCTTGGAATTCCTGGTGATTGACCATAAGAGTTGTCCTCCAGATATTTTGAGCATTAGCTGGCCTAGCCCTGATGTAACAGCAGTTGTTGTTGTTAGTTGCGAAGTCACGTCCGACCCATCACGACCCCACGGACAACATTCCTCCAAGCATTCTTGTACTCCACCATCTCCCGGAGTCCAGTTAAGCTCACATTGACTGCTTCAGTGACTCCATCTAACCACCTCATAACAGCAGTAGCCTAATACAGTGGTACCTCGGCTCACAAACGCTTCAGTTCATGACCAAATAGGGTCGTGAACAAAAATTTCATAAAAATTTTGACTCAGGTTGTGAACTCTGCATTGGGCAGCGACTGTGATCATGGCCATCTCCCCCCCGCAGAGTGGGGAGATGGCCACAATCATGCTGGGGGCAGGGGGGAGATGACTGAGATCATGCCCATCTTTCCTGCACGAGCGTGCCCATGATTGCGCCCATCTTTCCTGCAGGAGCCCAACCGCAATCTTGGCCATCTCCCTGCCCAGCACGATCACACACATCTCCCCCCTGAGCGCGCCCGCCTTTATGCCCGTCTTTCCCCCAGCGCTCTTGTGTTCACGCCCATCTCCCCCGCTCCCAGCACACTGGGATAACAGGCGTGTGCAGGGATGATGGGCGCAATCGCGGTCGTGCTGAGGGGCGGGGAGATGGCCGCGCTCGGGGAAGGGGAGATGGCCGCAATCTTTGTTGTTATTTGTCACTTTGCTTCACATTTTTCTGATTTAAAAAAATAGTTACAGAACAGATTAACCTTATTTACATTGAAACTTATGGGGAAATTTAACTTGGGTCGCAACCAATTTGGGTCATGACCAGAGTCCTGGAATGGATTAAGTTCGTGAACCAATGTACCACTGTATTATAAGGGTTGTCAGTATAATGAGTTTATGTCTTTGAACCTTGAAGCCTAAGTGTTAAAAGGTGGGAATTTCTTAAAAGTTTACTATGGAAGGAAGGCTGTTTATAGAATCTCTTCTTGAACCTTAATGCACTGACTATATTAAATTAGTCTTTTCAGTGCATCCATGTGGGTTCAAAATAATTTAATTGGGTTTCATCTGTAGGGCATATTGCAACTTTTGCATGTGCTCAATGCAGGCAGGTGTGACAGCTGGCAGATATCCTCACATTTCTTGAGGCTTAAAAAACATCTTCATATTTACCAATGACAGTTGATATACTCCATCAGTTTCAGATTACTTATTAATAAGAAACAGATGCTCATAGTAGTAGAAAAATGCAGCGCGAAAGTATGAGTTTACAACAAAAGGGTTATATTTGAAATTGCAGGTTTTCTGTAAAATTATTTCAAAGGTATTCCCTGGTAAAAAAAATAGTACATTGTTTTTAGTGTATTAAAGAAGCTTAGGAAAGATGAAGTGTACACTAATTCTCTCCCACTGTTAGCAATAATTGAAACAATTTGTCTGTTGAGTGTGTATTCCCCATTTTGTTGAGAACCACAGTGACTGCAGGTTGTCTTAAAAACCAGGCATGCCACAAAATATGTTGCCGAACAGTGAGATTCTACCTCTCTGTTTATCTGAATTGTTCTCCCTTACCTAGTAGCTTGTAGAAGTCAACTAAACAGTAGACTTCCACAAATTTTGGCAGTTCATCTTGTTGCTGCCAGAATCACTGTGTCCCCTTTGAGAGTCAGGATGGGTGGAACCTTCTTTAGTGTTGCTTCAGAAGTTCAGCACAATAAGAATTTTCTCTGATTCTGAATGCTTCCAAAGCTCAGCATAGCTTCAGTCAAACTAGGAAAGGGACGAGGGTCATTACATACAATTGCATTGACCTCTGAAGAGACCCAGGTGGCAAGACTGTTGCTCTGACACTCAGGACAACTTCAGGATGAATCCTGGTTTATCTTGCTGTATTCATTAGCCATTAGCAATCAGGCAATCACATTTGTAGACTTCTCACTCTTGCTTTCTGAAAAGAGAGATTAATTGGGTAACCTTTTCCTTTCTGAATGGTATTAATAGTCGCATTGCCAGAATATTGTGTGGATAAGATGCAATAGTCAGGATGCAAAATGCTATTTACATAAGAACTATGTATTGGCTTTGTAGAATTCAGGACTTTTTTTTTAACCAGTACATATTATAAGGTACCGTATTTTTCGCTCTAAAAGATGCACCTGACCATAAGATGCACCTAGTTTTTAGAGGAGGAAAACAAGAAAAAAATGTTCTGAATCAAATGGTTTACTAAACTATTTAATAAACTATAACAGAATACAGTAATACCGTATTTCAACCTTGTAAAGTGAACAGCAGTCAACAGTGTCATTAAGAACCATCATCACTGTCATTAACAAAAGAGAGACTTTAAAGTTCAAGTACTCTTCTAGTTTTTGTTGAACCCATAGAACTCATCATCACTAGAGTCAGAATTTATGAAGCTCTGTTGCTCACAATCACCTCACTGTCTTAGTCACTAGTGGAATTATTGAAGGAATCCACAATCTACATCAGTTATACAAGAGCTGCTGCAGACAATTCAGTAACAAATCTAAAAAAAGCCAGTAATGTCCACACTGCCCTACTAGTAAATAATAGAAAAAAACTTCTGACAAAAAATGAGCTATTGTACGGTAAATCAAACACACAGTGGACTAAGTAGCTTTTGAAGAATAAACTTCATACACGAAGGTAATGCTGTTCAAATATCCACTGATTCTAAAAAAAATGTGTCTGATCAACTAACAGATAACTGATCCATGGAAAACTTCCTGATAATCACAGGCACATTCCCCATCACTTCCCCATGGGCTTCATTGAAAGACGGATTGCCATTTGAAAACACACACCGACCTGTGATTAACAGCTCTCACCTGCGCCGGAGGAGGGGGGCAGAGCAGGGCGCGCCGAGCGCGTGCCGGCCAGGTGGTGTCATGTGGTGCAGGCGGCCGGCAGGCGGCCGGCAGCGTGCCGGCAATGGTCTTCCGGGCGGCGCGGCGGCAGGTCTTCCCGGGCGGTGGGGGTGAGCAGTCCGTCTCTCCGTGCTCTCCATGCGGCCTGTATCTGTAATTTTCTAAATTTACACAGGAGCCAGCATGATAAAGCATTTGTTTATATGAGCTTTTCTTATTTATTGACGTCTTCAATTTCAGTGCTTCCACCATAGCCATAAGAGATAGAAGCTTTAGAGAGAGACCATTAAAAAAAAGGAGGGGGGAAGAAGTAACATTACTAAACAGAATGGGACCTCAGCAGGTTGGCGAGGTTAGGGTTAGATATTTCCCAGCCTTGATCTTGCGCAACTCATTACCCCTAATATACATGTAAATTATCTGAAAAAATGAACTTGTGACTTTCATTCAATAGTAGTTTTTCTCTGAAAGAGCCTTCAACTAATTTCTGTATGCAGTACAGTCCTATTCTACTCTGTAGGAAACATTAATTTTTAAAATGTGATTAGTAGTAATATTTATATACCACTTGTCATTTGAACCAAATCCTGAACTGGTCTACAAAAGAATAAAAAGAAAAAAATTGTCAAAAAGTCATGTTTCATGTATCATGACCATGCATTTTCACTTAATCCCTGAAACATGCCACTGCTGAGACCTGATGTATGGCAGAGCAAAAAGCATTCTATAGGGTGGGGAGGCCTGTCTCCAGGTCACTGCTACATGGAAATCAGGCTGTGGTACAGACAGCAGGACCAAAGAAACTAGCATTTTATATGTAACAGAGGAGAGAATTGTAAAAGAAGTGTTACGATGCTTAGCATCATGTAATCATATACCTTGATTTTTATTTCTAAATTCATAAATCTGCCCCTTTTCCAAATAGTTAACTCTTACTCCAGCAGCCGTGGTGATAACTCATTTAACAGAGAAGGCTTTCCTAGAATTGTGACTGGGCAAGTAGGAGCAAGTTACCATTGACTTCACTTACATTTTCTTGCCTGAATATGTAAGCCCTCTTGTAGGGTGGATTTAAACTAAAGTGCCATGCATAAATAAAGGGTGTACCCAAACATAGTTATTAATAAATTTTATTATTTTTACTTGGATACAGTAGATAATGCTTAACAGTTGCTTTCAGACTTTGCATTTTCAAAAAGCATTTTCCACATACACCTGTCCAGCACTGTGTAGAAGGTTTTGAGATATGTTCATACAAGGGGTAGGTTGGATCCTGACTATTGGCTCTCATTGCTGTTTCACATGAACTGAGAATGTGCCATTAGGCACATTGTGCACTGCCTTACTGGTGCACTGTAGTGATGAGCAATGATGGTGAACACACTTTCTTTCAGGGAGCTTGTCTGCCATTACTGATGTTTTAATTTCTCATTAAGGAACCCTTTCTAGTCTAGAACACCACTGTTCGATGGTGCATTTCTTGGACATAACTTTCTGTGGGAGCCAAGAAATCAGTAGAGTGCTTCTGAAGTGGTTATATGTTAAATTATATTTTAGATCATGCTACTGTGGATCAACTGTGAAGATGCACTTGCTCACTGATGTTTGCAATATTAAAATAAATAAGGGAGAAATGGGCTCTCCTCCCAAAGTAACCAGCGCATCAGAACAGCAGCTACGGGACATGCCATTAAGTCCCAAATACATGTGGTAGATTCTTTCAGAACACTAATGTGGACACAAGTGCTGCCTTCCATTTGAACTGGAAGCATTTTACCTTATAGTGGGCAACTTGAGGTCAGCTTATTTTAGATAATGTTAAACTAAAACGCCTGTATAAAATAGCTACCCCATTAGTAAGTAGACCATTTTGATTATTTTCTGGGGGTACTTCTTGCAAGGATTTATTGTAGGTAGATTATTCATTGGCAGCAGTAACTTCTTTTCTTTTAGCACTTATGGAGTTTCTCTCAGTTACTACCACTTATTCCCCAGGGTGTCCTGAGGACAGATTTGTACTTAGTATTGTGGTGGAAAAATGGCAGCTTGAACTATCCCCCAACAATATTTGGCATTATGCAGGGCAAGGTGAGTGGGGATGGAATGGCATTTTCAGAAAAGAGTTGCATCTTAATCTGAGTTTTAAAAGAGTGCCTGCTGCTGCTGTTTGCCAAACGATAAGGTTCCCAAAAACCCTTTAAAAATGTGTGTTGTTCCTGAAAAAAGTGATCCCCATTTCAGAAACTTATTTCCTCTTCTATTAATTCAAGACACTGATTCTGGATAAATAAGGGTCCTGTCAAAATGATAAAACTTCAAAATCATATTTCAAATAGGCATATTCCTATCATAACTCACCTTCATATCTCATTTTTAGACTGACTGACTGACTATTTATACGTGTATTTATAGGCCATCTATAACTGCCAAGGCCTTCCTAGGCAGCTAACAATATACTTTCATGCACCTGTAAGAGTAAAATCCTTTATTTCGTTGAAGGTTGAGAGGGGCAAAAACTCAACCAGTGTTATTAGTGGCACTAAATTGCCTTTCTCATAGCAAACAAAGATATTGTAATATATTTCTACCTTAAGATAGATTAGTTTTTAATATTTATTAAGCTGTAGACTAAAAGCAATAACATGTCTTCTTAAACAGTATTTTTAAAACTTGTGCCAATAGATGCATGCATCAACCTACAAATTATTTTGTGTTCAGGTACTTGTCTTTTGTACAGGTTAGGTTTCATTATTTCTTCTGATTCTCATCAACTACTTATAAGGATTTGTATGCTAATGATTCTGAATCATGGCATAAGAAGCAGTCAGGATGTGCTGCATGTACTATAAATCTCTATATCAGCTGTATGTAACATTACATTTGGCCAAATCTGAGAATCTGGCCACATTCCGTGCAGCTGCAGTTATTCACTAGGTGTCAGCTCGTTCAGTAGGAACCCATAATTGAGTTTGTATTTTACTTGCTTTTAGTAACCAAGCTACATATGTCTAATTTACCATTTAATTGGATTTTATATTTAAAATAAAATTGCTTGATGGGTACAGTTACTTTTACAAATGTATACTGAAATAACACCTGAGCATTAACCAGAGTTTTTAAAAGAGAGTGATTTTAAATAAAACAATACAATAATTGGAACAAAACGAATTAGTTGAAAATTCAATGAATTTTGAATTGATTAAAAGTTTTTCTTTTTCATAAAATGGCTTTTATAGTTCTTTTGATCAGTGATGAGTTTAAAGTTTATACTGTTAGGCTTCTGAATTCCAGTTTTCTTTTGAGCTACAAGAGCTCAGCACAGCAGGAATATTGCCCTTGAACAGGATATGGTTTTCAAATAAGTTGTTCACAGTAACAATAAGGCTTGTGTTGTTGGTTTGAAGCAGAGACAGCTTAAATTTAAACAGTAGCAACAACAAATTTATTTGAAAACAATTTAATAGTTCCAAAAAGTTGTTTGGATTTTACATCAGTTGTACCAAATGAAAGAACTTGCTAAATATTTAGCATAAATAAGCGAAGGATCATGTAAGAAAATACTTTGTATATACAGTTAAGCAAAAAGTAGTCTTTCCCTGGCAAGCTCCCCACCCAACACCACATATGGCTGTGACTGATATTTTCATTGCTAATAGGAAAGAGTCTGAGAAGCAGTGCTGGAAATCAGTATTTTCAATATTTATTTTAACTGAGAGAGACTTGGACAGCAGTTAGAGCCAGATTAACTGTGCACTCTTGATAGGAACTGGGATTGGGTAGTTGAACAAGAAAGCTGTGACCTGAAATGGTTAGTGGAAAATGCATGAGGTAGTATAGTTAAGGAACATTGTACCAAGGAAGAGTAAGGCAGTATACTGAGAACTAGGCAGTGCATTGGAAAATGATGGGCAAAAAAGTGAAGAAAGTTGATATGAAGAGACAAGAGGTGAAGGAAATAGGCTGGTAGAGCCTCAGTCAGAGGATAAGAATAAGAACATGGATCAGTGGTTCACCCAATCTAGCACTGAATTCACAGGGTGGCAAAACAACTGCCTGATCTTTCAAGCAGAATGGGTAGAAGTGTTCTGCCTGCCTCAACTCCTAAACAACTGGTGTACACAGGCATATTACCTCTGATAACGGAGGTAGCACATAGTCAACAAGACTAGTAACCATTGATAGATTTCTCCATGAATATGCCCAATCCCCTTTCATCCAGATTGAGGGCTATCACTACTTCCTGTGGCAGTGAATTCCAGCACTGTATGAAGTACATTTTATCTGTCCTGAACTTCCTGCCCATAAGCTTCATGGGATGACCCTGGGTTCTATTATTATGGAAGAGAGGGAGAGAAATGTCTCCTCCTCCACTTTCTCCACAGCATGCATGACTTTAGGTACCTCTAGAATATCTTCCTTTGCTAACTTTTTTTTTTCTAAGCTGAAGAATCTCAGTTTTGGTAACCATTCCTCATAGAGTAGTTGCTCCAATCCGTTCATCACTGTATCTGATCTTCTCTGCAGTTTGTACAATTCAGTAATGTCCTTTCTCAGGTGCAGCAACCAGAACTGCACACAATATTCCAAGAACATTTGCAGCAAGGGTTTGTATAAGGAGGGTATGGTCTTGGTGGTTTTATTTTCAGTTCCTTTCCTAATTATGGCCAACATGGAGTTTTCCACTGGCATAAGCAGATGTGCACTGGCTGCCATTTTCACTAAGCTGTCCAACGACCACCCCGCAATCCCCTTCTTGATCAGTCATTGCTAGTTCTGATGGTTCATCAGAAGGCAGATCGGGGAAGTAGGAAGTTATAGTAACTGTTAACAAGGAAGTTAACTAGGGAAGTAAAAGTAGGAAGTGTTTAGACTTTATCTGCTGATTTTAAACCACCAACCAAATCATTAGTTGTACATGTGTAAGTATTATATGGGGTTGTCTCTTATAGGATATCATATCATTGATAACTGTGTACTCTAACAAAAACATATGGGATCTTTGTCATTCAAAGTTTAATATGGGACAAAATTCTCATGGAATTGTTTATCTTAGAACTGCAGTTTGTTAAATGAAGTTGCGAAGAGAACACTAAATTGGTTAAAGTGTTCTTCTAATATGTTACAGCCTTATTAGTACATCAGAAGGCAAGGATGGAACGGCTTCAACGAGAACTTGAGGTTCAGAAGAAAAAGCTGGATAAACTAAAATCGGAGGTCAATGAAATGGAGAATAATCTAACACGAAGGCGGCTGAAAAGATCAAATTCTATTTCCCAAATTCCGTCAGTAAGTCATATTGAAAATACACTTTGTTTGCCAGGTACCCTATACACACAAAGAAAGGGCATTCTTAAAACTGTGAGAATAATTAGAAACTCAAATAATAATATTTTCAATTGTTAGTTTCAAAAGTTTCACAGACAACTGCCATCTTTGGTATTATCAAGCCTAGTCTGCATTTGACTATTCTTAGGTCAGTCAGCTAGGAAAAGGAGGAAAAAGAAATGCAGCACATTATCTTCAGAGATCTATATCTTCTAAGTCTGTCAACTAGGAGAAATTAATGTTATTTTCCTTATATCAGGAGATAGTTTTCTGGTCAGTCTAGTAACTGGTTTAAATTCCAAAATACTTAATTAGTCTAGAGGAGCCACCTTATGTGAATTAATAGCCTTTTCTTGTGCCTTTAGGGGATGTGATGATGGCATGAGTGGCATACCATTTTCAACCTGTTCCTAAGTTTTGTTGTCCTAGACCTTAAATTAATAATCTAATAGACAGCATTGTTCTATGTTTTCCAGCTTGAAGAAATGCAGCAGTTAAGAAGTTGTAACAGACAGCTTCAGATAGACATAGATTGCCTAACCAAAGAGATTGATCTATTTCAAGCTAGAGGTACTGTACTTTCAGTATGAATAATGTTTTTGCCTATTCAGGTAAATAACATTGAAGGTTTGAGGATTATAGAATACAGAGTGTGATGGCTAATTTATTGGTTTGATTTTGTTGACAATTTTCATGACAACAACCAAAACACCCAAGCTTCAGGTGTTGTGGGGATGCATGTTTCCCTGGTCTCTGTTAATTTTGGGAATCTTTGTGTCTAAAAGATCAAGACTACAAATATGGGTAAGGAAGAAAATCAGTTGAGGACTAAGAGAAACTTAAGAGTATAGTTCACACGATGCAGTCGCATGCTAAGATGACTAACAAAACAAAGCTTAGGGCAGGGCTTATGCTCATGAGGATGCCTTGCTAAAATGCCTTTACTTGGAAGCAAAGCTGTGACTGTTCATTATAGATACTAGCCACCATCAAAAGGGACCCTGTGTGAAGAGAAAGTGCCCTTTCTTCTGAAGCAGCTTCAGAATTGGGATAGGAAAAATACATTTTAATGTTACTCTTCTCTCACCACCACAAATGCTACAAGCTAGTGAAGGAGTTGGCAGCAAGGTGGTAATGTAAAATTGGCTTGTTTTCCCACTCCAAATGTAGCTTTTGCACTAACTTTTCCTTTCATTGTGCTGTTTCCTTTTTTTTCAGGACCACATTTTAATCCCAGTGCCATTCATAATTTTTATGACAATATTGGATTTCTAGGTCCTGTGCCACCAAAGCCCAAAGGTACTACTGGAATTTTTTACTCTCCGAGTTAACTTATCTCTGGAATTAAAGCATTATTTGAACCTATTTAGCATCACTTCATCAAGTTATCAAAGCTCTGTAGTATGCAAGTAACTAGTATCCATTTACTGTATGTGTTCATTGTCTCTCTTGTTTGTCACTTACACATGGACACATGAGGGAGTTGTCCTTTGTACCTCCTGGATCACTTAATTTCTGCTCACTTTTGAAACATAGGGACTGAGGGGTTATCTTAGACTAAAGTGTAGGGGTAAGAATCATTTTTCAGGTGAACTGTCATTTTAAAAACATAACCATTGAAAGAATTAGCATACTGTTCCAACATTTAATACACAATTTTGCTACATACAAAGCTGGGAAAGAGTGCATAGAATTCAGTCTCTTCTGCTGTTCCTAATAATCATTGTTCTTTTCACCCCAGCAGATCAAAGGTCCATTGTCAAAACACCAAAGACTGTACCAGATACAGAGGAAGATGAGGGAGCTCAGTGGAGTTGTACTGCTTGTACTTTTTTAAATCATCCCGCTTTAAACCGTTGTGAACAGTGTGAAATGCCAAGGCATTTTTGAGCCAGGGAGGCTCACTTATCTTCTGTAAATCCAACCTTTGACTATTGTGTCATTTCCTTGGGATAAATAATCATTTATGCATAGGATTTTGTAAAATTGAATGTGTGACAAGTTTTATTACTAATGTTAAATGTCATGCTACAGAGATAATACCTCAGTGTTGTGCTGCAGGCAGCTGAAATTCATTGGCTGGAAGGTAATCTCCTTGAAAGACTCAGTAGCCAGCTGCCTGAATCATGTACAGTATTACCAGAACCCCAGTAACTCTCACCATTTTCCGTGCTTGGGTATTCCCCAACTGCCTTTCTCCACAAATGTCACTACTGAATTTTGACAAGGGAAGGAATTAGATTGATAGCTTTTTTGTTGTTGTTTGTAAAGCTTTCAGTGAAACACTACATTCACGGTGGAAATGGAATGAAAGAAATTGAAGGTGTGTTTAACTGTTTGCTGCCACGTAGGGCCCGTGGATTGTAGAACTTCTCAAATTAGTGGTACTCTTCACCTTGTCTTCCTGGAAAACAGTTCTGCTCTGTGAAGATGCAAATTAGTACAATCGTCTGAAGATGAAAAAGAAAACTGCATGCTTTGTCTGTACAATATTCACAGTGAAATACCCCCAAAACTTTTCCTACTGTACATAGCTCTAGAGCCTGCTTTAAGTGACTTACTTTTCTTCACCTTTTATTATTTCTTGTACCTCTTAATGTATAGTGTAATGGTCTTTGTTAACTTTCTTTTTCCTTTTAAGTGATTACGCACGATCATGACCCCCTTTTTTAAAGTTTTGATCTGAAAGAAGCAGTGCCTTAAAATAGGAGCATTAAAGATAAACAATGCACAAAATAGCTCTCCACTGCCTATTCTGTATGTTGCTCTTGTAAATGCTGATAATCTGTGAAGACCTGCAGATGCAGCACTGCAAAATGCAGGAAAAGTTGGAGTTTATGCGTATAGTTCACTCGGTACCCTGATTTTTACGGTGGGTGACATAATATTTTGCCTGACACAAGAAAACCAAAGTTAAAATATGTTTAGCCCACCAGCAGATCAGCATCTGAATATGCTTGCTTCATTTGCTGGATATCTTGCAAAACTCTTCAGGAGGTAATTGCTGGGGAAGTACCTACAGTACACAAAACAGCAGCAGTGGCATAACATAGTAATGCTGTCAGTAATTGACAGCCTGTTTCTAAATCTGAATTGGTGGAGAATAGCAATAATTAGAACAAACTGAAATACAGGCAGGGAGAGAGAAACCAAGCAGACTTGAATACTGAAGCAATACCAAGCATCTCTTTATTTCCATAGGCCTCTGTGTTTTAAGCATTCAAGTGGTCAGAAAAACATAACTGAAGCCAATATGTGTTTTACATATGTTCTCTTGCATACTACAAGATAATGTAGCATCTCTTAGGATGAAGCAGAAGGGAGTGATCAACAGTGCAATCCTATACATGTCTACTCAGAAGCAAGTTCCATTGATGTCGATGGGACTTCTAAGGAAGTGAGTTTGGGATTGCAGCCTAAATGTAGCAAGAGAGAAAGTAGACTGTCACCCACTGTAAATATAAATGCCAGTGGACACTTCTAACAGGAATTTTACAAGTGATCTATGTGAATACACAAAGGCCTTTATTTTAAAGACTTTGCATTTTTAAATGTGGGAATTAAATGACCCAAGTAATTAGACTGTAGATGCAAAGTTCTTGCATTGAATGCATTTTGTTTATAAAAAAGAAGCATTGTTTTTCAGCTTCATCTGCAGTTCTATGTGAAGATTGACAAATCAATTTTTACCTGTTTTATTAATAAAACCTAATTTGGATATCTTGAGTTGATGGTTTTGTGATTTAGCTGGGTAAAACTGTCTTTGTAACAGATAAGTTATTTATAAAAATTAAAAAATATATTGTAACACTTGGATTTGTGTCTTTTTAACTTAGTAGCAACTATACATTCAGCCATTTATATTAGAAGAATGTAAACTGACTTGTCTGTGCTCCAAAATGTTGTAAATACAATGTTTTGAATTGGTCTTTAGACTTTTTTCTGAGAATGGGATTGCATGGACAGTCTTGGGGCTTTTCTTTCCCTTGGCGAAATTATTTGCTCCAGTTTGTCTACAGCTGTTTTCCCAGCCTGATGGCCTCCAAATGATTTGGGTGACAATTCCAGATCATCAGCTATCCTGGCTAGGCCTGTGGAAGTCCAAAGCATCAGGAGAGCATCAGGTTGGAGAGGGTTGAACAATTAAGCCCTTCATGAGGGGAATATGGGAGCAGAACAATAGTACGTTGAAGCAGTGGGGTGGATGCCATCTTATCATTATAGTGGTGGGCAATTTATAGTCCTCCAGATGCTCTGACCTACAACTTCCAAAATCCCTAGTTGGCACAGGCAATAGTTGAGGGATCATGGTAGTTGTAGGCCAAACTTCGGGAAGGCCACAAGTTGCTCACTATAAGGTAAAGTGCTTCCAGTTCAAATGGAAGGCACCACTTGTACCCACATTAGCATTCTGAAAGAATCTAAAACATATATTTAGGATTTACTGGTGTGTCCTGTAGCTGCGGTTCAGGTTACTATGGGAGGAGAGCCCATTTCTCCCATTACATATAGAAGCATTCTCTTTCTGCTCTTTCTTCAGCTGAAGCAATTGATACCATCATGTCTTCAAGCAGTATCTATAGAAGAGAAATGAAATTGGTATTGCATTGAATCTTAAGCTTCAGATGGAAATACTTCAGCAGGGACTGTAGATCAAATGGTTATAAAAGTACCTTGTGGTACCAGAGCCTTCTATAGACCATTGACATTGATGTAACTAAGTACAATCCATAATAGTTTTGATGTTCTGTGCTGGAATCTGAGTTGGGAAAGGCTCTAATGTGTGGGGTTTGAACTGGCCCTAGACCCACATCCTAACCTGATGTGGGTTGTACCTATTATTATTGTTGTTGATGATGATGATGATGGGAAGGGTAGAATAAGGAAAAGAAAAACACATGGTTATGAATTGGAAGTGAGTCTCATTATAAAGGGCTGTCCTACATCTAATAGGGTTGAGGTCTGTGGTTTAGTTCAATGTCTTGCTGTAGAGCAGGCTGTACCCTCAGCAACCCTAATGTCATTCTGAACTTAAAATACTGAAAAGGAAGAAAAGAGCCAACAGTCTTCTAGTGCAATGCACTCTACTTTGGAATTGGTCTTTTAATGGAAACTCTACTAATTTGTGACCCACAACAATATATGTGCCCCTCCCTTGGCATTTCTTTTACATATTTGAGAGGGGAGCACTGTGAGATTTTTCTATTATACCATCATTTAGATTGCCTGTTTGTGCTGGTATTTTGAAATGCAATTATAATTTGTAGACTGAATGTATTAACGTGTGCACATGGTTTATATTAAAGAACTTTCTAAGCAATATACAGAAGGAAAGATGACCATCCTGGGAAAGGTAAGTTTTTAGTAGATACCAAAACCCAGAAGGGTTGGCACCTGCCTAATTTACAATGGAAGTTCAAGAGAGTTGGTGTCATGATGCTAAATGCTCTATTTGAACTATAATTGACTAGAATTTTTGAATTCTTGGGTACCATGAATAGGATGTGCCCAGAGACACGCAGCAACCAAGTGGATGATCTTTTAAATATTCTGGCCTTAAAACTGTGTCGGGCTTTGTAAACATGTACCAAAACCTGACCTGGTGCTATTTAGGCAGCAACTTCCATTTTCTTAGCGTAAGTGTAGTATGCTGGTGATAAGCTTCTATTACTAACCTGATTGTGTTTTGCACCAACTGTAGCTTCCAGATTAATCTTAGGGGCAATCCCACATAAAGCACATTGCTGGCAACTTCAGTACATGGACCGCAATGGTCAAGGACTGAATATCATTTTAGTCCTTAGAGTAGACTCACTGAAATAAATGGGATACAAGTTAGACCAACATTGGATGCAACCCAAAGCTTGTGAATTGCTAGAATTTACAAACAAATTTAGTTTAGGCTCTTACTGTTCACTGAAGGGTAAGCTATGGTTGGTTCAGTGGAGTCTACTTCAATGTACATACCTCTAGGATTGTAGCCTCTTCCTTTACTCTCAAAAGAGATGTGCGTCTTACTCATAGAATTTGAAATACATTTTAATATTGTATTAAATTAAGCCTCCAATTATTTGGAGGATCCCATATCTGGTTGAGGCCTTGGTAATGCTTGTGCAAAACATCAAGATATTTTCCTGATGTGTAGGACTATGATGTTTGTCTGCAGAGTGCAAAAAAGGATTCTGTACTTCCAACTCACATTAATGCGAAGTGCCACAGATTAAATTAGGCCACCAAGGAGATCCTGAATTTGTATGTCCATGCTGCTTGGTCAGCCATTTCAGAAACTTGGAAAAGAGGTGTTCCCCATCCCTAACTTGAGCAATATAAAATATATGAACTTACAGAACCTAGATACAGAACCTTTGGTTCACCCATTAAAGCTATAACCTGCAGTCCCAGCTGAAAGACTGGCACGGGTTAGCATGAGGGCCATCCATTTTGCAGAAAAACTAAGCAAGCAAATGGGACTTGCTCGATGTGATAAGGCTTTTTGTGCCATTTTAAAACAGGGTCACTTGGTTGGTTTGGCTGCATCAATAAAGCTGCAGCCCTGTTTCACTCAAGATCAACGTGCAAGTTTCCAGATAGATTTCTTTCCTATTTGGGAATAGTGGAGCAAACACAAGTGTTCGGGTAGATCAGCTTTGTATTGCCCCTCCAGTGTAGCAACAGAACACTGTGTTCTTTATTACCTGGCAGTGCACCTGGTGCTGCCTTCACCTGATGACCAGCTTCAGCATTTGCTTGGTCTGCTTGGAATTCTGGGGGGGGGGGGGGGATTTCTTGCAAGCTCTGGGTATGTTTCTGTTGGTAAAAAGAACAGCAGCTGCAAGACCAGCTCGTCTCTTGCCCAGGAAATAGGCTTCTGTGAGGGTAAATGCAGGAACTGAACTGACAAAGCGAGGATGGCACAGATTCAACTGGTCACACCTTGGGGGGTCAGCACTGGAGTCCTTGACCTTGTCTAGGTTGCTCTGCAGCTGCTGATTCAAGCACCATATGGAGCCCACTGGCTACAGTGGAATACCGTTTGACAGTAGGCAAATACAAAACAAAACACCAAGCTTTAAAAAAAAAAAAGATTCCTGCTGACTGTTGTATTTGTTTATGTAGCTATGTGTTCATATTTACATTATTTTAAATGATGTTATTCCTTTTGTGAACCACACTGAGAATATGATTGGAAGCTGGTTTTTCAAATACTTGAATGCATAGAGCGACTCTTTGCTCCTGCAGTGCTGCAAACTGGAAGGATGTGGCCTAGGGAAAACTCCGTGCATCAGGAATACGAGTATTAAGGGATCTGAAGGTCCTGCATACTCCAGTGCCATGATTCCCAAAGTGGGCAGTTCCACCCCCTTGGGAGCACTGGAAAGACCTGGGGCGGGGGGTTGGTTGTTTTAAATTTGCAGTAGATGCAATAAAGAAAGAGGCATGGGGATGCCAGGGTTGTCGCCCAAGAGAGGATGGCAGTGTGGAAAAGTGTGGGGACCACTGCTCTAGTGGCTGACTGATCTTGGTCAGAGCCAGCGCTGGTTCTTCTCAGGCAGGTCTGGACTGAAGGAACATTTGGGCCCCAGATCTGCAGTTGTAGGGGAAACTGACTTCATCACAGACACCCTTCTCACTTAAAATGGAAGGAATGCAGTCTGTATTCTCTCTGTCTAGTTTAAGAGCTTATTTCTCTATGGTGATGCCCCATCTGTATCTCTTGCAATAACACAAAGATATATTTCTGGTGTGTAAAATATAGCCACTTGGTTGTTTGAGTAGAATTTCCCCTTTGCTTGGCACAGATGGTTCTTGGAAATTCTCCACCCTGTCTGTGGGCAAAGCAGCTGGGGGGACAATTCAGGCAAATTCTCCAGGCAACCATTTCTCACAGGTAGGGCTCACCACTGGCACAGGCTGTAGCACAGCTTCCTCTTGTTTGTGTAAGGTTTGTGCTGGTGGTGGTGCTTTTGTGCTGTCCCAGCAAGTGGCCACAGTATCACCGATGTGGTCAGGCTGAGCCTTGTCTTGCATCCACCACAATGCAGGTGGAGCCAGTGGTGTAAACCTGTGAATAATCCTCCACTTTCCCTAAGGTTTTCTTCCCTATGCAAGGAGCTTCTGTTTCTCTGCTGCTTTTCCAGGTGCTTCAGAGTTTATTTTGGTGTGTTATTAGGTAACTGTCAGGTAATTGAGGATACTTTGTGTGAGTGTGTTTATTACACATCTCTCCATTGTTTTGCAGCCTCAGAAGCTGCTTGTGCTTCCTGATTGGAAAGTGAGGATTATCTCATGGTGCTTTCCCCTGAGCTTTAATGGAAGCATAAACAGAGGATTGTAAAATGAAGAAAGAGCAGGACACTTGTCCTTATGTCCCAAGTAAGGTAAGCATGTGAAACTCAATGTAAAACACGAGAATTTCTCTGAAATTTTGCTTACTATTAAAGTTTGTTTTGAAAGCAATCTATTTTCTTTCATATTGAACAAGAATTGTAAAAAATAAGATCGGCACAGCACTAGCAAAAGCAGGCCAAGTCCCGACATTTTGCAGATGGAGCTCAAGATGCCTCCCTTCCTATTCACCCTCCCTTTCCTATTCACCTGCAAAAGCAGGCTGGACTCTCCCCTCACTAGTTACTAACATGTTCCACTGTAGCAAAGCAGCTGATAGATTCAGGGCACATGGGAGGCTGCTTGGCACTAGTTCTACCTTCCAAACCTTGCAGCTTCCTCTGAGCATATATCATCCCTGTCCGCCTAATCATCGGACTGGACCTGCTCGCGCGCGCGCGTGCTCTCTCTCTCTCTCTCTCTCTCTCTCTCTCTCTCTCTCTCTCTCTCTCTCTCGTGTGTGTGTGTGTGTGAGAGAGAGAGAGAGAGAGAGAGAGAGAGAGAGAGAGAGAGAGAGAGAGAGAGAGAGCGCATCTTAAAGCATTTATATTGCAATAGTGTATAATACTGTATTAATATTTCATTGTGATTTCAGCTTTCAACAATAGTTGCTCCCCACCCCCCCATCAGACCCATTACTGTGTGCCCTCACCCCACACAAACAAGTCTGCAATTTTGCACATGTATTAAAGTTTAGGACCAGCCTTTGACTGTACAAGAGGCCTCAGCCCTGCAACATCATCCACCGAATGTCACTCTAGATATGCAAAGTTTATTTGCAGAATAACTAGAGTGACACCAGGTGGCTGAAGATGGGTACTGCACTTTCTATTTTAAACCAAATTGCATGCAGCTACTGGGGGTGGGTTGCAGAAAGTAAGCTTAGAATTCCATTCCAGTAGCATCACACAAAAAAGACAGCAAATATATAACATTCAGTTTATGCTCTGTAGCTCTGTGTATGTGCATATGTGTGTGAGTTCTGGAAAAGAGGCCCTTTGCTGAGTTGACGCTCAATAGTATCAGAATGTTTATATTCTTGTTTTCCAATTCTGAACCTTCACCTCGGTGCTCTCAGACCTGCAGTGCATGACTGGAAAGAGGTGTCATGTTGAATGGGCCCCTTTCATTTCCCTGCATCAGTGCAGTCTAAAGGAAGTTCAAGTAAAGAGTCAATGCGGTGTAGTGGTCGGAGTGTTGGGCTGGGGCTCAGAGATTTGGATCTTGGTCTCCGCTCAGCCATGAACCTGACTGGGTGATTTCGGTCCGGCCACTGATTCACAGTATAACCTTACCCCACAGTGCCATTGTGACCTGACTAGTAGGATCATGGAAACTACCTTGGATTCCTTGTAAGAAAAAACATGTAAATGCATTTGCTGTTATTGAATGTGCAGACATATACAGTGTCTTGATCTAACTCTAGTTGTGCTGTAAGAAAATGCATTAAAACCTGACTAGTTATTCCAGAAGGCGGATGGGGAGGCACATTTGAAATTAACTTTTAAAAGATCTGGAGAAGTTTGCCTGGTGCTGAAATGAGAGCAAAGTTGGTGCCGGGCAAATTTCTCCGGGAAGCTTATTCCACACCTTAAGGACAGACACCAAGAAGATCCTTCTTCTGTTTGCCATCTGCAGAGGGGCAGTTTTTATTGTGGGCAGAACATTTGGGGAAAGGGTCATACCTCAGTCCCATTTTGAACTAGACCCTCCACCTCCCACTGCCCAGTCTTGGTGCAGAAGCTTTAAAAAATGAGGTTAGAGTCATATGTTTCTGTCATAGCATGTATTCTTCCCTGACGTATTTGTTTGGACAAATGAGATGCTTTTGGGGGGGTGTAGGTTATTTCTTTATTTGCATTTTATTGAAAAGAGTTTTCTCAGGCTTTTCACTGGAACCAACAGATATGTACATTATTAAACCAATGCATGAATGATATAGAGAGGTTTTAACACACAGTAAAGAAACATACACAGACAAAATTGCCAAAAAGGTGGCAGCTAAATAAAAGTGGTACTATTTTTTTCTCCCATGCAACACTTGAGAATACAGAAAAATTCACCTTAGTGCCTACAAGATGGCAAAATTAAGGCACCAGGTAAAATATATGTTTGGGAAGAATACGACTGGGGCATCATCCAGAAAAAGTTCTCCTCCTGATTCATACATTAAAGGAACAGTATGATCTGTATAGAGGGCTGCAGTGAGGCCTGTTTGCCTCCCCCTTCTGGACCAGTTGCAGTTTCTGAGGTTTTTCAGAAGCAACCCAACGTATAATGCATAACTTAGTTACCTTACCTGGCCTTACCAACTGTGCCAAGGTCATAGTTGTCTAAGAGGCATCACAACTCGTGCACTAGCCAAAGTTAGAAAAAGGTGCTTCACAACTTCTTAAGCAGCCATAGGCAAGTTGCTCATGTTGCTGTTGGGGAAATGGAGATGTGCCGTGGAGCCCTGCTAGAAGCCCTTGGTGGTTGTTCCTCAGCCTTTGTCATCCACCTTTGCAATTCATGGCTTTTCTCACACTACTGTTAAAGCAGTGAACATAAATCTCTATAAAAGCTTAACACACATAATAAAACTCTGAAGGAATGTTTCAGGGTTTGATAAAGGAATAGCAGTGCTGTAGAAGGAGGTTTACTGGAATTACATAATAAAATATGAAGCTGTCAGGGTCTGGGGAAGGCTTCGTAGTAAACGTGGCCAGGTGAGAAGGACTGAAAGGAAAATTCAAAATGGTTGATGGATTGACAGTAAAGAAGCTGTTCCCAGGGACAGCAGGTCAGAAGAGAGAGATGGGACAAGGGGAGATGTGAGGAATACATTTAAAGCTCAGTCAAGCTGTATAAATGTTGCTTCATTTCCCACCAAATGACTTATACAAGTTGAGCGGTTGTCGGAATGTTACAATAACACGGGGCCCCACTTCTCTGTCTACTCTGGCTTTCTGCTGGAGGGTCTGCTGTGTAAGTTCCAATACCTTTGAACTAATGGCATTGAATTCCCCATGTCGATAACATCAGTGCAGGCAGGTGACACAGACTGGTCTGTCCCAGTGTATGGGAAGCCAAAGCATACAGTTTGTTGAACGTTTACTTGCTTTTGAAAAGGTGGATTTAGAGCTAAGTTCTGCTGGGAGCCAGCACCAGAAGGACATGTGTAAGGATCTACTGCTCTAAGTGAGCTGGAATCCAAGAGAAGTACCTGGTCATAAGAGCTGGCTTGCAAATTTTCAGCATACTGCATCTCTCCAGGCTTGCCATATGGAAATGGCACAGCTGAAGGCACTATAGAGAAATGTTCTTCTCCGGGCTGGGCTTTCAAGTCCTGCCTTACCGAGCAGGAAAGTGTTTGTGAAGTCTGTACTGCTGGTGTTTGCATCCTGTAACAACCTTGAAAATTGCACAGTTGTAAGCAAGGACAGTCCCAGCATAGGGCATGTTGAGACAGAGACGAACTCATGCTGTATCTGAGATGGTGATCCTCACGTGGATCACCCACCAGGTCTTCATATTTACTGAGTCCTGAAGGAGCATTTCCAGAATGGGTCCTGGCACTGATGGAGAAGGCAGTGGGTTGCTTTGACATGGCTTCTGCATGGCTTGGCTGGCCTTGTTGTAATTCAGGTTGCCAGTTGCCTTGATTTATGTTTGGCCAGTCACTTGTTGAACCTCTGGTATCTTCTTCTTCCTGATTTGGGGGATTAGTGTAGAATATTGCTGAGCTGCCCCCACTGCCAATAATGCCAGTGCCTCTAGGACCAGCTAAATTTGACATATATCCATCCTGCATCTTTACGGAGATTGTCCCCATCCTCTTGTCTTCTATTTTCTGAGCAAATGAGAAGGACTTTGTCTTGGCTCGGAGCTCATCAGCTACAGAGAGATGGTCCCAGTTCAGTCTCTCTCGGTGGTAAAATTTGCACTTGATGCCATATGTGCATTTTTTGTCTGAGGGACGGAAAGGAGTAGATATTTATTTATTTAAACCTTTTATATGTCATCCCTTATCCATGGCATCTCAGGATGACTTAGAATCATTAAAATCAAAATACAATGAACTAAGTGATAGCAATTTGCTAAGCGATAGCAAGTACATTAATTGGAATCCATCAGTAGGTTATCGAAAGATGATCAGGTTAGCATACTTCGGATGTACTCATGTATAGCAGAGAAAGAGATCTTGCTAGTTATTTTTTAAAATGCATCTATAGAACAACTAATGCAAAAGGAGAATGTGGCATTTTTCAGAAACTCACATCTTTGGCAGCCTTAGGGCTGTTACTGTGCTATAGTATCAGAAAAGAAAAGAGAACCTGTTTAGCTTCTTTCTGGTCACTCTCAGAAACAAAAGCTGCTCCTATGTGAGGCTGTAGTAACTGAAGGTAGGTCAGCAAGTTCAGTGAGAAAGCAACTATCTAATCAGTTGCCAATACATGTCCAGGACAGAATCCTGCTACCACAGGCCACTCCTTCAGTGACAAGATATGCAAAGTATATGCTCATGCCTTGCTTAATTATCAGCAGCAGCATCCAAGTTTTGTCTCTGTCTGATGAGGTTCACCAGGCAGGGCAAAAGCAGCATCTGCTGTAGGCCATTGCAGCAGAGCTTAAGTGTAGCTTTGAATGTTTGCAGGCTTTGGTGAGGAGTAATGACTCAGGCACTTGCTTTATATACTTGTGTGGTGATGTAGAAAAGGAACTGCAGACAATTCCTCTCTGGCAAGATTTGTAGGCCACAGTTGCTGTGGAGCATCTCTGCATGCAAGTGATGCACACTTGCCTATTTTGACTTTGGACTCAAAGCATGAAAGGCAGGCGCCAGTCTTAGCTAAAATCTATATTAGCATAACACATTTATTAGACCAACTCAAATATCACAAAATACTGTGCAAGCTTTTGAGCTCTCCAGAACCCTTGATAGCAGCACAGCAAGTCAGAAATGGCCTCCCGGGCCATCTAGTCTGACCCCCGGCTCCAGCCAGCAACACTTATGTAATACCCAACATGTAGTTGTCCAATCTTTCCTTGAACATCCTCACTGATGCCCCCCGTCCCGCCTGCATCTCCCATGGAAGCCTATTCCATATCCTGGGGGTCCTAACCATCAGGAAGTACCCAACCTGAAACCCAGTTTCTTGAGCTTTGCCCCACTGGACTGTGTCCTTTCACATACATATATGTTGCCATAAGATCCTCTGTATCTTCTCTTCCCCAGACTGAAAAACCCAGCTCCCTCAATCTTGTCTCATATGTCATCCCCCGAATCCGGCTACCATCTCTGTGACCCTGCCCTGAACTAATTCATCACTCAAGACAGATAAACAAGACAAAAAAGGGGGTAGGAAAAAGCAGCTGATGTGAAAGCCAAGGAGGCCGCACTTGGTGATAGTCCTAAGGTGGATATAATGCCTGAAATTGCTCTCAATGTGGCTCCCAAAGACACATAGATTAGCAGCTGTGCCTAGCATTGAATAAAACCAACCATAAGGGCAAAGCTGCCATTTTGGCTCAGGCAGAAGTGGCGTTTTGCTGAGAAAGCTGTCAAGAGAAGGTCCATGTCGGCCTAATGGATCATCAGGAGGCATAAATCTAAAAAAATAAAATGATCGGAGTTTACTATACAGCTATCCCCACACTTTCTTCTGAATGGCATTCAAGTTCACATTAGAGATTCTTGGCATAACTTTAGCATGATATTCAGGCAAAAACCTTAGCAGAAAAAGATTTCCAGTATGTGTGCAACTTCTCCACTGGTGGGAAGAGGTGTGAACATACCAGAATTTTTTAAAACCTCTTTTAAAAAGAGCAAAACATGGCCAGAAATAGTCTGCAGATGTACCAGGCAGCTGCTACTCTGGAAACAGAAAACAAATCCTTGATGAAGCAGGTACTCTGAAACCATAGTACAGGATAATATACTTTTATAACAAAGCCAGTTACCTATCAACCATTCCTCTGGTTAACTCAGCATCTTTCTCTTAACAGCAATAAGGAAGATCCAATCAAAGTTAAACACTTACAAATCCCATTTCAAAGTGAGACATTTTAAGATGTTCTAACATATTTTTCTATACTTTCACTTGCTCTGTTTCTTATTTAGGTGCATGTATGTGCACATGAATGAAAATAAGGCCTTCCAGGAGGATGACAAGTCTAGCAATGTCAGACTTGTCAAATGTCAAAAAGGCAATATCTATACAATTAAATCAACTGTTTTGTTATAGTAGAATGTTATAAAAGAACTTAGTATTAACAAATGCAAAAAAAAAGATGCCAAAGAACATCCTTTTAAAAATCTGAATACTTCCCCCTAAAATTAACAGTTGGAATCCAGCAAAAGCCTCCTGTAGCTGCACAGACTCCTCCTATCTAGAGAAGGCTTTTGATCCAGTAGACATTTCCACCGGCTGAATGGAGGAGGAGGAAGTGATCTGTGCCAAGTCTTCTCTCCATCCTATATTCCTTTCTGTCCCTGAAAATCTCTTACGGAAGATTGTGAGTTACTCCACTTATCCCAAACAGTGGGGTAAGTGGTGCTAGGGGCGTAGAGGGAAGGGGAAACATTCTGAGCAGATCTCTGCTTGGAGATACTCCTGCCAGCAGAATAAAAAGTCTGTATTCGACTGCAGTGAATACTGTATTTGATCATGCTAGCATTTAGTTGGACTACTGAAGTGACCCATGGTGGATGATATTTGCATATACGTAACCTCTTACTTGTCATTGACAAAAGAATACATCAGTAGGCGTTGCTCGATGAACCACTTCCACTCAGGGTTTTCGTTTTGCAAGTCCCTAAAGTTGTCATTGGAAACAATGACCCCATCCTGCTCATAGGCCAGTTTAACGATGTAGCGGTCGTCATAGCACACCATCCTTTTGCCCTTCATTTTGCGGGATGGGGTGTACACAAGTATTGCTTCTTTTGCAAGTTTCTCAAGGACATACTGGTCTAAAAGTGAAAAGGAAGAGAGGCAAATGAACAACCAAGAAGAAAACTGCAGTTTCCAAGTGTGCACGCACACACATCTCATGCAAGGAATCCCCAAAAATTTGCTTGAATTAAGTTGTCATCAAGTTACCTATTGATAATTAACAGTCCAATCTACACTTCATGCAACATTTGAAGTATTTGGATTGAATCTCTCTTAATCGCAGGTTGGATGGGGTGCACCTGGTGATTCCGGATGCACTTGAGGTCTGTTTGGTATCCATTCAGAGAAAAGTTTTTACTGATTCTCTGTAGAATTACTTGTCCTTTGATGTTAGGCAAGCAGCATCACTGAGTGGTTATCAGTCTTTGGTAAAGACATGTTTTAATCTAACATGGTTTTCCTGAATGAGTAGCCATGGTTTTCCTGATGTAACTTGATTTTAATTTTTCAAAATTCTTCTTTTTCTTTGCTATTCACTGCTCATGAAACATTTTTGAAAAATAGAATAAATATTCTACTGTAAACTTTACTGTAATCTTTAAAATTATGAGGTAATTTAGAGTTGCACACATTCCAGTTAAGCAGAAAAAAATGGGATTACACAGAAGCACTCTCCAATATTGAGCATCCTGGTCTCAAGTTGTTTAGGGCTTTACACACCAATACCAAGACCTGAAATTTTTCCCCATAGGAAATAAGCTATCAAAGGGTGTTACATGCTGAAAGAGTACATACTCAGTGCTTTATGAATTGGAACAATTCACTATGTAAACATGGAGTGGGGAACACAAGTTGGCTTGGGATCCCATGACAATGAAAGAGGTCACTACAGCATGGTACAGAAGGGAGAGACAACCAGATGAGATGTACCGTGGTGTAGTTCAGGACATCTACACAGCTCTTTGTCCACGGAGATGCCAACTGAAATGCAGCAGAATAGACCTGCCCTTTGAGAAGCATAAGATCACCGATAAGGTGGACAGATGGGAATTAATGCAACTTACAGTGACGGATGTAATTTTCAAATCACATCCTCCATGGTATACTCCAAATGTAGCTGCATTAATGTGTATCCCTTTAACTTGCATGAGAATTAATGAAAGGCTATATCCTGTTTTTTTCTTTTTATCAGTGGCAAATGGAAAGTAGCAAGTGGACAGGAGCTGCTGGCCAAGTCTTAGGATGTAATCCTATGCAGGTTGGGACATGATAGGAGATGCCAGATTTTTTCCTGTCTAAACCTCCTCTAACTATCTGCATTGTGTTGCACCTTTTGACACCTGGCTATTACTGATATAAATACGAAGCAGAAAAGATAGTTTGTGGGTAGAAGCGTGTCTGTTGGTGAAGCAGGCCGTCCTGAGATGCCAAGGCATATGGTGATGGCATATAAAAGTTTTAAATAAATAAATAAGCAGATAGGCCCCTTCTGTTATTTGGGCAAAATAACAGAAGCTTGAAGGAAGAATATGTGTGTATTTGCCAGCCTGTGCTTTATAATACAAAATCTTTCAGGTGTAGCTGGTCAGTTTTGTTTATCTTCTCTTTCTGGAGCAGCATAGTGATAATTTTCCAGAGTGCATTTAAAATCACTTTTTCCAGGAGCATGAAAACTATGTAACTTCATATGTAAAATCTGTCAGATACAGATGCCTACCTTTAATGGGGGTATCAAATCGGCTTGGTTCCTTTCTCCAAGATGGAACAAAGACTTTGATATATTGGTGACCTCTCTGTGTGAACCAGTCCACTACCAGCTGAATTCCCAAGCATGAAAACACTTCCTTATTTCCATGGCTGCAAAAAAAGAATATAAAAGAATGTTTGTTTATTTATTTAAAACATTTGTATGCTGTCCTTTACGACAATCGTCCCAATGTTTGCGGGTTACTGCTATAAAGTTTTTTCTGCTATAAAGTCATTTTTCTAAGCATTTCTGTCTACAATATCTACATGATAGATCAGGATCAATTAATAGATTTCTATGTGATTTGCAGTAGATTAAGAAGAGTTTCTGATACCCTGTTGTCTAAAACAACAACTAAAAATCTTTTCTTGCCCTAAAGTAGGTTTCTGAAAAGAATAATTTATGTGAAAGGATTCTGTAGTTGGTTCACTTTTGGTAATGAAACCAATTTTTCTGTTTCCAAATGTGCCAAGAGGTACCCTGTTCTTTAAATTCTAAATGTTTGTCCTTTGTACCTGGTTCTGACTGATGGGCCTTGGCTATTCTAGGAAGAAACAAAATATACCCAACAGATCTGAATCTTGCCCACCCATCTCTTTTCTGTGATGTTTTATAGGCTTATTGTCTGAAAATGGAAGAAGGCAGTTATCTTGGCCATTTCCTCTTTGCTTCCATATCCCTGTAAATCAGAAGCGTCCTTAAGAAATTATGAATTATGGCTCAATATTTTTGCACATTACAGCAACCCAGAAATATTCATTGATGGATGACCAGCTTTCAGGAGAATTATAAGCAAGGTGTGGAACCAGACATATAAGTATGAATAAAATTTCTAAGGGAAAGCTTAATTTCAGCTCATCTGAATTAGGTTCATTCAATTAATATTGGGTTTCAAATTCAAAGTAGATTCAGTTCATCAGTCCAGGGATCTGCTGTTGATATTTAGTGTGGATCTGTGCTGATTTTTGTTATATTTTGTCATATCCATTTCCTACATTGGAGCTTTATTCCGTAAGTGCATACAATAATTTTAAAGCACAGAAGAAAAAAATGCACACTTCAAAAACTGTAAGTAAAATGGTTAAGTTCAAAATTACAGCACACTATTTCAAACAATGTTTACAAATTTTGGTGTTTAGAATGTTTTTATTTGTTTTTCCTTTTCCGTCTTACTCTATAATCTAGGCCTTTAAATTATCCCACAAATTTATAAGCACAATTTAATTTGTAAACATCCCAATAGTATGTATATTTCAGTTCACATATTAGTGTTATGGTCTAACCATTGCAAAATTGGGCCTAAGATTCAGGTAGAAGGGGGCAAAGCATGCAACATGTTTTTTTGGTGTAAGCTAGTCAGCTGGTGTCAGGAAAAATTAAGAGCAATTTTCAGAGTGGCAGCCTGGGAAGAAAAGTGTATTTCTTTTTTTATCTTTAGTTGGTTTGTATTTTCATCACATTATCTATTTGTTAACCAGGTCACCATCGAAATTCTGTCTGTGTTATCACTCAACAATGTTTGCCAATGGCAAATGGTAAAGGAATGATCACAGTCGGTCTGCATTATTATAAGGAGTAAGAGAATTATCACTGCATTTCAGTTCCTCCTGACAGTAGCTTTCATTGCCCTCCACACACTAGGTTAAGTATGTATCTCTGCCAGTTTGCGATCTATACTTCATGTATTCATACTTCAAGTGAGCAGTGTTTACAAAGCTTATGCTGGAATGAATGTGTTAGTCTTTAAGTGCTACAATACTCTTTGTTATTTTTATTGTGCTCATCTATCCATCAACTCTGAAAAGTGTGTAACTGAGATGTCCATGGCAGTTCTTAACATATACATGGCCATCTTAACGAACATCTAATTCACAAGCCATGGCTGAGACTCTTTGCTAATACACTTGACCCGATCTGGTAAAACAGATCAATGCACCAAACATGTTACAACATTTACTTCCATTTATGTCCAATATATTAAATTGGACTAACTGGATACATATTTTGATGTGAATGAGTGCCCCAGGTGGGCCACTCACTGTGTGTGGGTAGTGTTTTATTGAGGCAATGAGCTAAGTTAGTCAGAAAACAAAGTCTGCACAGATTGATAGTGAATGAGACTCTGCTATCAGGAGATTGGATATCCTGTTTTGGTTTGTTTATTTATACTAAGATCTAAAGGTGACTGCAAGCTTCCATGCATAGGTAAATGGATGTCTCCTTAAGGCAGGGGTGGGCAAGCATCTGGTAGACTTCCAGGTGTTTTGGCCTAGCGCTCCCCTCAGCCTGTTCCAGCTTAGCCAGTTTTGGAAACTGGAGAGCCACAAATTGCTCATCCTTGCCTGAAGGAGAATCCGATCAGCCAGGCCATCTTACAGTATAAAGACAACGTTCTGCAGTATGATGTTTTCTACTCTTTTCTCTACATAAAATATACTTTGTACTTTCACAAATAGCCATGGACCTTTCCAACCACCAAACATAAAAGCTATTCTGGACCGGTACCCTTAGAAGCACCACATCAAAAATATTCTGAGTTACATTACATTGGAGTTCCCACGCCCACACCCAGAGCTGTTGTGCTAGAAAGTCACTCTTGTCTGCAGTTATAAACCCTTTGCTGCAGGTCACATGCAGGCCACTGGCAAATTTGCGTTTGTTTACACAACCGCTTATCCAAAATAAAATTGTATGAGTCATTAGCTCTTGCACTTGCAGGCAGTTGTCACAACTTTCAACTCTTTGAATATGTAAACAAAAAGGTTGACCTTAGTTTTATGCTTCTTATCAGAGGGGACTAATCATGAAATGCTAATGACAGGATCTTGTGGGCAAGGAGCGGGAAGGAGCCAGTAATATATGAAGTAACTCTTTAACTGATGGAGTGATGGAAATTATAAGCAGTAGAAAGTACAATGCTGTTATGCTATGCTTTTCTGTTGCACACCATTCAGGAAACTTTATTTAGTGAGTCATTTACAAATGTCAGGAATAAAAGAAAACAGAAAATGCAATGTGCTATATACACAAGATGAATAGTGGAGAGCAAATCATTGAGTGCACCTAACATCTAACTGAGTGCAGATTGCTGGTACTATATAATGCAGGAAAATGAGAGTGAAGACCTAGGCTTAGAAATGATAAAATAAAACCTAATTAAATGGCTGCTAAAGAAGTGCCAAGCAGTTTTTGCCACCATTTAATCTGCTGGCTGCATAGTAAAACACAAAGCAGAAAAGTTCAATCAAAACAGACCAAGTTATAGTCTACTGGGGGTAAATTCACAGCATGAATATCTATCCATTGTATATCACATACTATCATGGGTTTTCCAAAGTAACTTTGGTGGCATTCTTGAGGATTCTTGCACTGGAATCCTCCTTTACAGGCCTATAAATGCTCAGGTTTTCCTTGGAAAGAGGCATTCTATCCCTTTTAAATGTCTGGAAGTCCTTACTATGCAGTTGGCAACTTTGGAGAATCGACCCTATACAAGGTTGGACAGAAACAAAGGCCTACAATTCCCAGCATGCCCCAGTCAGCTTTCTCTGTCTGGACATGCACAAGGACATGCCTCCTGGGAAGCTTCCCTCTGGGAATGGCTATCCAAGCGGTCTAAAGTGCTTTATTGTATGTATACCTGCGGAACCGTTTTGTTCCTATTTCCCTTACAACAGAAGCCGGGGGGGGGGGGGGTCCTGCACCGCTCCCTGGGGCGTGTGCCAGCCTCTGACATCTCTTCAGCAGGAAGCCTGCGGTATGTGTAGACCTCTTTGCCTGAAGAAGAATTCTCATCTTCTTGAGAAGTGTGCAATTTTGCACTGAAGTGGGAGATCGAAAAACCGTCATTTCCTACTGGGCAGGTTCTGTGGCTTTTTAAAAAGTGACAGGCAGGATGTTGGTGTAGGAAAATTGAATTCATGCATTTGAGAAGTGAAAAGTGCCAAGCACTGAAGGCAGAAAAGAGAAGCACTCTTGTCTGTATAAAATATAACTTCTCTTGTGAGGTATATCTTCTTTATATCTGTGCTGCTATATATTATTTATGCAAAGCTAATTCACACATGCTAGATTCTCTAGTTTGATGAAATGTTTATGCGACTATGTCATTACAGGTGTGACACCTCAAAGAAAAAAATTCTATCTCATCAGCATCATTTCAAGCACAGTGCTATTCGTTTATTCAGCTTAATGAAATGCCACACCAACATTGGGAATTATAATCTGAACCAAACAGAGCATCCCCCACAGTTCAGATGTTTCATCTTAAATCTGCTAAATTGAGAGTAGGGTCAGTTGTGGATCACAATGCAAGCTAAAACATAAAGAAGAAAATGGAAAAATGCTTGCCTCATTGCAACGTTGCTGCCATCGATCACAATGGGTCTCAAATTGCTGGAGGGATCGCTGGTTTTCTTGGTAGACCTGTGGGAAACTGGCAAGACCCCGCATGGCGCATGGGCTGTAGGACTGAATTGAAAAGCTTGTGTCCGGTTCTCGGGCTCTTGGGTTCTGGTCCCCATCTGAATCAGCTCCTGCAGCAAATCATTTTCTGAAGCTTCTTGTCCTAGCTTCTCCAGCACTTCACACACTTCTTCCTTACTATAACCCAGCTTGTGGAAAAATTCCAGCTTGCTCTGTTGTGCTTCCATTTCTGTACAAGGAGATGAAAAGCCTGTCAGAATAAGTATTTCAGAAAATGGAAATGTCCGGTGGGATGTTTCCAGTCAACAGAGTTGATCCAATGTGGCCTCTTTTAGCATCCACTTTCAAGAGAAGCAAAGAAAGCCACTATTTAATTATGCTGATACACCAAGGAAATGCAAATACTGAAGGACCCAACAATCCTTCAGGGTCCTCAATGTATAATGCAAATTAAGTAGTTGCCATGGAATGTGAGGGCATATGTTGAGACTCCCCATCCATTTTGTAGACTTTTTTTTTACAAATTTTATAAGATAGAAATATCATTAATAAAATAAGCAGATATGCTAATATGTCAGCATAATACCACAATAAATTGCAAAGTCATATATTAACTGTTATATATTAACATTTAAAAAGGAAATCTTGTGTGTATGCCTTCAATCCCTAGCATGTTGCAGAGATGTATTCTTCCCAATGGGTTGGACCCAGATTTAGTACTACTTAGAGTAGACCTATAGAAATCAATTGCATTTAAGGCAATGAAGTAGTCCCATTTATTTCAATGGTCCCATTCCAAGTATGACTATATCTGGATCCAACCCAGCCTGTGGAATGATGTATATTCTCTGTTGACCAATGAAACTGAGGGCCAACAGGCTCCAGAGACCTCCTATCTGTGCAGATTTTTGCTTCCTAGGATTGAGAAGCTATAATTTGTCCTTTGAGAAGAATGAGCACCAAGTTGCCTTCTAATGCAAGCTTTATTTACACTGGCTGAGGCTCAAAGAGTTTTAGTTTTCTATTGAGTAAGCAAAGCTCCTGAAGATATTTGAGAATCCTTGCTCTAAGTATATCAGAACTCACTAGCTGCCTTCTGACTTACCAGAGAACTCCAGCCTTTCTGCAGATATTCTGAGCACAAAGAAGCCCCTGGCTTTTAAATATACCCTCAGGGCAGCCAATTTTCGTCAGAACATCAGGTGTGCCTAGATAGGTACTGAAGATAGGTATGCACAAGCCACGCACACGCATATGCAAACAGGCACTTCAGGCTTATCTCTGGTTAGAACATCTGAAAACAGTCCAGACAAGGGATTGCGTTTGTGCACTGTGGTTAGTGAGGCACAGATACCATCTCTGACATGCTACACATGCCTAGCAATGAGCAGACGTTACCCAGAGATCCTGGAGAAATGTGTTATTGGCAACCCATGAAAACAACTCATGACTTTTTTCTTCTTGTTCTTCTTTCTAAGATAAAACAAAATTCTGCACAGGATGTTCAGCGAGTGTTGCTGGTCTGTGCTGGATTTAAAAAAGGAAATCTTTCTGATACAATCACCGCTGGTAGAATTGAGAGGGACCTGATTATGAGCCAGAGTAGAGACCTTACTGTTCATGGCACCATTTGAAGGCAGTCTCTTTCTTCTAAGCAATGCTGCCATGTACCCTAATCTCACTCATGAGTGCTTTATGACTGCGAGGAGGTTATGGAGCATGCTGATTGCATATAGCCTTTGAAGAAAAGAATGAAACAGTGGCTTTAGCAGGGGTCCCTGGTCTTTTTTTGAAATGGAGGGCATAGTTTATTTTTTATTTTCCCATTATTTTAATTGTTAATTGGTCTTAATTGTGGTTTTTATATTTATCCCTGGATGCTGTACCATTTTTATCTTATTTTATTTGTGCTTGTTGTAAACCGTCCTGAGACACCAGTAATGGGACGGTATATAAAGGCTTTAAATAAATAAGTAGTTGGAATTTTGAGTATCACAGCTGATGTCACCGAGTGGGTCTCATGGGGAGATGGATCTTGCTCATTTATAAAATGGCTCTCATGATGGGCATGGCCATTCGCAAAAGACCCTAATTTCCCAGGAGGCAAAATAAAATGAGAGTAAAAGTAAAGTAACTGGCAGAAGAAGGTACAGACCAGGCAGAAGAGGGCTTCAGTACACAAACCCAGCTGCTATCTCGGTGCCACACCATTATTCACCAAGGAGGACGCAGTGCAGGCAAAGTGGTGCCAGTGGAGGGGCAGCGCTCTAGATGCCGCATTCAGCCAAGGAGAAGACTATGTCCAGGATGTGGCTGGACTTTTTTGCCAGTGGATGGGATGGCCATGGCCCTGAGGTCATCCACCCCACAGAGGCAAAATTATTTGTAAAGGGACTTGGGATGACCTTCCCCTATGGCAGAGCTTACCTTGAATGTCTGCAAACATGCTCCCACAAGCCTTCTTAAGAATGTGATTAAATACAGACTGGATTAAATACAGACTCCTCCTCCCCTTTTGCTTTACTATCTTGCCTGATGAAGAGTTTTGCAGAGCCTAAACGTTTGCATGCTATTTTATAATCTTTGAGTTGTCCTAATGTAGATTGAGGGTTTTTTTCCCCCTTTTAGGCCAAGGGAAAGAAAAGAAATCTGTATTAGTCATTTATTTGGGGCACAGCAAATCAGTCAGTTTAGTGCAAACTGTTCTTTTCTCAGCATAATTTAAAGAGTTTTTTCCCTGTCTGTCAACCTCCTCACACCAAATGCTACAGGGTTGTTGTGTTTTTGGTTTTGGTTTTTTTTTTCTTTTCTTTTCTTTTTGGGGGGGGGGGGCTGATTCTAACAGTGGAGGACAAAAAGCAACTTTTAGAGACAGCAACTGCAAGAATGGTGCAGAAAGAATGAGCTCATTTGCTGTTCATGTGCTGTGGTTTCCTTTTGCTCTGTATTTGTTTTCAGTGTGTATAGCAGTAGGGAGAGCTGCTAGTTGATGCCTCTGAAATGGAAGCTACTACTGAGCACTGTACTAGCTTCTGTTTTAGAAGCATCTAATAGCAATGTCTGCAGGTCCGTACTCTGCCTTACTGAGAACTGATTAAAGTTGTTAGCTTTGCTCTAGTGCTAATAGGTGAAAGTGCTAATAGGTAAAGAGCAGTCAAAACAAAAGTGCTTCCATCTGATGCATCACCATCCTTGGAGGTATAATAGGAACTGGACACCCAGCACCCTATTCTTTATTTAATTTATTCTGTGGTCCTGTGGTTATATAAACAGAGGACGTATTGCCAGATTTTGAGATATAGCAAGCTCGGCTGCTAGGCTAAGGAAGTAAACAATTCTACGATTTCCAAAACAGGGAGCAGCTAGAATCTCTGGACTGTAGGCATAAGGACTGCACATGGGTAGGGGGTGAACCAAAATGGTGTTCATGTATCTAGAAAACAGAGCCTATCTCTTAGCTAAGCAAGGTAGTGTTTTCCCTGCTAAGGTATCTCCTGCTCTTCCTTCCCTCCCAGGAGGATCAGCTAAGCACTAGGCTGGTCTCCTAGCAGGGTCACTCAGGAGCAGACCAAAGAATTTCAGAACAAGGTTAGTCTATGTTTTATAGACTACAGCAAAGCATTAGACACTGTGGATCATGAAAAGTTATGGATGATCCTGAAATAAATGGGTGTGCCTTAGGGTTGACTGTCTTGAGGCGTGGACAAGAAGGTACTGTTAGGACAGAATTAAGAAAAACAGAATGGTTTCTCATTGGTGAAGGCATCAGACAAAGAAGTTAATCTGGATGCTGAACATAAGGATCAAAGGAAAAGTTGAAAATTGATGGAAAATACTCAATAATTTAAGATATACAGATGATACCATCATAAACAACAATGAATTGAAACAGCGTCTGAAGAAAATGAAAGAAGAACGTTCTAAAGCAGGACAGTTGCTAAATATTAAGAAAAATCATGACTACAGAAGAATTACCCAACTTTACGGTGAACAATGAAGAATTTGAAGTTGTGATAGTGTTTGCATACCTTCACACTATTATCATTCAAAGGGAGATTACAGGCAGGAAATTTGAGGAAAATTTGAAGCTTTGGAAAGGCAACAATGAAGGAACAAGAAATGATCATGAAGTCTAAAGTTTCACTAGAGACCAAGGGCAAGATCATCCACACTATTGTATTCCCGATCACTGTGTGGGGATGATCGCTTAAGCTGAACCATTAAGAAAACTGATGTGTTTGAAACACTGTGCTGAAGGAAAGCTTAGGGAAAATTGGGTCCTGGATCAAATCAAGCCACAACTTTCCCTAGAAACAAGAATGACAAGACTTGATGTTCTCATACTTTGCACACTTCATGGGAAGACAGGACTCACTGGAGAAAACAATTGTGTTGGGAAAAATTGAATGCAGAAAAAGAAGACCAAATATGAGATGAATCAAATTCCGAAAGGAGGCCACAGTGATGAATTTACAAGATTTGAGCATGCCTGTTGAAGGATAAGACATTCTGCAGGACAGTCATTGGGTTACCATAACTTGGAGACAACTTTGTGACACGCAACAATGAAAATTGGCGACAACTCTGGCTGTAAAGTGAGGGAAAGAACAGATTTATCTATTACATTTTCCCACCACGCTATACCTAATATTCTTTGAGTGTATTACAGAAAGTCAAATGACTAAGCTGCCACAGACGAGTTAACAAAATACAATGTAAATGTATTAAAGAATGAAATTCAGTACAATAAACAGCACTGGAATCAATCAAAATCTAGAACTAAGTCTCTAAAATACCTGGGAGAAAAGAAAGGTCTTTTCCTGTTTCCTGAAAGATAATAGTATAGATGCCAGGTGAACCTTTTTAGGCAGTTAATTCCTTCAGTGAGTGCCACAACTGAGAAAGCCCTCTGTCTTGCAGCTGGCTGGCTAACTTACCTTCGGCAGGGGATGAACTGAAACCATTATGAGTAACTTAGTATTTTTATCTTTTGCTGCATGTACATGACTGATTTGATGTGATATCAGATACTTTTGTTCTTTGTAAGGTTTGTTTGTATTAGAGTGTCCCATGTATCACTCCATTTTGGAAAGTGCAACCAGTAACCAATCCCAATACTATACTAAGAAAAAGTTGGAAACATTGATTATAATCTCTACAAAACTCTCTCTAGGCCCTTAATTTCACCCCTCTAATGCCAACACTAAAGTCATGTAACTGCATTTGCTGCTCCCTTTAGCTTTCAATTTCCTCCCATCTGTTCTGTGCTATTCAGTCGCTTCTCTGCTGCTTCTGAAACTCAAAATGTTGAGTGCCCACATGTGGTTATGTTACTCTGTGAAATGTTGCTGCAAGAGAGATAGAAGCAGAACAGGACCCTGAGAAGAAGCTGGGTGCTTGTTTTGCAGCACAGCTGCTATGCAAGTTGCAAAGTACAAGGCAGAGGGAGCAAGGCAATGAGAGAGACTCAAAGTCTGACTTCACTTTCCATCAGGATGTGCAAGGTACTTCTTGTAGGTCTTCTTCAAGATGACATGTTTTTGACAAGAGGATTGTGTCAAAATAACGATTTCTACTCCAACACATCCGGAGGACACTCTGGTTGGGGAAAGGCAGTTTGACACCATCCAAAGTTTCTGAGGCAAAACTTAGCTGATCCCAGACAGGGAAATCAATGCAATTTTCTGAATTCAGGTTGAAAACCACTGCAGTGTGCTTTTCTCACTTGTTCCTTTTCTTATTAGGTGCACGTATATGAATATGAATGAGAAATAAGACCTTCCTGTACATATGGCAGCCAACAAGTCCAGCAATGTTCCCTTCCAGCCATCACTTTCCCCCTCCTTTCTCAAGCCTGTCATCATTGTGCCTCTGAATTATTGCTGAGATTGTTTTGGGGAGGGGGGAAGGGATGTGCCAGCCTACAATTATTTTAAAACACTTTGTACATGGGGGATATTGTTTTAGTTTGTTACACAAGGATGGAAAAACGAACTGGTATCAGAAAGCTTGATTCCTGCAAGGTCAAGGACTGGCTTGAACATGGTTAAGCAACACCAGCTGGCTTTGGGTTCCTTCCTGCATTCCAGAAAGTGCTTAGTAGTACAGAGCACTCTGCCCATGCTCAAAGGCATTCTCCTTGAGGGAGGCTGGGGCACCAGCATAGTACAATATAGCAAGTGGAGGGGGGAAATGGAGTAACCGCCTCAGGCAGGTTAAACCCTGCTTTTCCTCACCCACCCAAGTGTGTTTCTGAAATGAGTTAAAACAAATTGTCTGTACTCACAGAAAATATGCCTTCCTTTAGTAACCAGAAAAATGCTGGACTGCCTGGGCCATCTCTGGTATCCAGCAGTTCACAGAGTAGGACATTTGCGATTTTATTCACTCAAGGAAGTACAGTCTATTTTTAAAGGCACGTTGTTATTGCTGTGACATCAGCCAAAGTGCAATGTGCAAGTTACAGCTCATTCCATAGGAAGGTTTTTACTTCCCTAATTGGGCAGCTCCTATAATTTAACTCATTAGCCTTTGACTCAAAAAGAGGAGGAGGGAAAGTATCAGCATAAAAACAGACTTAGGTAAGTTCAGATAACATTTATAGAAGCATTTTTATCTTTTAATGGAACATTTGTTAGTGTAGGCATGTTCAAACTTTAATGGCGCAGAGAACTCTTTATAGCATGTTCCAGTGTTCAATTAATTTGTGGAGGTGCTGCTACACTTCTCTTTTGTCTCCAAGGGCGCTGTGCAGAATTAGAAATGTGCAGCTTTTTGCATGTGTCTTTTTTGTGCTGGCTACAATCCACTTTTCAGACTTCTCAACTAGGAAGCAGTTAGAAAAATAAATGTCAGAAACATGGTAGCTTAAGGGTGCACATAGTAGAAGCCATCAAAGATGAACTCAAGATTTATAGGCTGCAAACCGAGAATGGATGAACTGTATCAGATACATGGAAATGAAAATGTGAACATTACGTAATTGGAGGCAAAAATCTCTCTTATCCCATAAGAATCAAGGTGTTTTGCTATTAGAACCATGTAATTTTCTGTGATTTGGAAATCTCTCTAAAAGGTGTTGTATAGGTCCCTTTGCAACCAGTATTTGAGCATATGGCAAAAACCAGTTTGTTAAGAAGGCTTTTGTTGTTAAATGATAATCATTCTAAAACAATATTATATCTTGCTGTAAGCTCTTTTGTGAGTTTGCTAGGCTGAAAGGTGCAGTATAAATTTAGTAATTAAATTAGATTCTCCTATACTTTCAGAATCAGCAACTTGAGAATTTAAAGCAATCCAGATGCTTAGTGGAGAATATATGGATGAATGATATGTTCCTGGCATAGCTAAGGTTGATGACTTCTGCATCATTAAAACTTTTCTTTCATTCCTTTAATGTGAAAGACTTGCCCATATAACAATTCATATAAAGGAATGACTTTCAGTTGAAAAACAACAGAAGCATTTTTCACACAAAAAGGACAAAATATCTTTCCTAACATTATATAGAACAGTAGAGTTTTTCAAGCACAGGCAGTAGCTGCCTACTAGTTGCTGGAAGTTAGAAACAGAAGCTGGACGATCTGGATCTCAGCCTGATCCAACAAGGAACTCCTTATGTTCTTAAGTGGAAATCAACCATTTTAGGGGATCATCTGTATAATAACTGCATTCTAATTATAAAGTCAAGTGAATAACACAGAATCTAGTTTTAAAAATCTTAAGACATAGCAAAACTAAAATAAACCCATCACTCCAACCATTATTTCTAAGGTTGTAGTTTAATAGCCATTTCCTTTCTCTGTTAGCGCTGTGCATGCTTCCTTGCAAACATGAATGAGCAGTTCTTCCAACTCACGATGTATTGCTTTTTGCCTATAGCACCACATCACTGCTCTTCAGCAAAATAGGCATCAGTAAATTACAAAGGGAAGATCAGAAAACTAAATTCCCTAAATCAATGCATATTCCAACACTCTTGTCTGATTATTTTTACATTAAAAGTTTACAACATTAACAAGACACACAAACTTGTGCTGTGTTTAATTCTTCTTGCATCAATCCAACCACCCATAGGATATGATTTTGTCTCAAAAGGATTCTATTTCACTGCTATGTGAAGTGACAATGGCACTTCAAGCTCTTGCACCGTTTGGAGATATTACTAACATTGCCGGGATTACAGAGACCCGTTTTTATACAGAAAACACTTCCAGGAAGGAGCCCATATTATAAAAACACAAACCTGATTCTGAAGTGTGAATTTTTTATTATAAAATAACTGCCTGTACTAGAAAGCCTCTCAAAAGCAACAGGATTTACAGCTATATCATACAGAATAAAATCTTAGCTATCAGTTTTGTACAGGAAATCAAATCTGTCCACATTACAATGCTATATGTGATGAATACCTGTAACATTTCAACACATGCAACAGGAAGCCCCAACTGGTAGCAAGTTCCCATGAGAAAATAAAAAGATCTTTTATGATAGGTAATCATGAATGTAATTGGGCTATATGCAACCTCCAATCTTCAATTTATATGAAAAAATTAAATTCAGCATGTGAGAAATAGCCCTTACTAGTTCCAGAATAATGCCTACACTGTACTTTCTACAGTTAAGGGATGGCATTACGTAAAGCTCTTTTCTGTGGTTGTGGTGGGTGGTGTTCATCATGAAAATGCTGCAGATCTGTAAACAGTGTTTTGCTGTGGCCTGAAACCTTCCACTTGGCCTCAATAAATTTTCACATCAAAAACCAAAAGTTTTAACTTTGAATAGACAGAATTCTGATAGATTCCACAATACAAGACAGCTTTCCCCAAGCTGGTACCCTTCAGAGATGCTAAACTACAATCCCCATCACCCCCACGCCAATATGCTGACTGGGGATGAAGGGATTTATAGCCCAACACATCTGGAGAATATGAAGAGGGACAACGCTGCTGTAAGATGTCCTCTTATGGATTTCCAGGACAAGCAGTCTGACATGGAGCCTTGAAGCCTGCTGCAGGGCTTCTCGCTGGCAGAGTCCTTGTTCACCTGTATTTGGACTTTTCCTTATCCTTGGCCTTCTTAGGGCTTCTGGCTTTCCTCTTCTCTTCATGTTCCCTTTCCCCAAGCCCCTCGTGCTGCTTGTCTTTAGACTTTCTGTAGCGGCTGTCTCTGTCCTGAGACCGACTACGACTGCGGCTCTGGTGTCTGTCATGCTTGTTGCTTTTTCTTTTCTCTTGGCTGCCTTCTTTGTGCCTTCGGTCTGGGTCCTGTTATACAAATTGTAAAGAAATATAGTGACTGATGGATTATGCACAGGTTTACAAGGATAAGTATGGTGGTAGGAATGGTACTTAATTCTGGGCATGACAAGTTGCTTCCATGTTGGTTCCACCTACCAATCAACTGGAAAGCAATAAGAAAGCTTACAGGTTTCACAGTTTCCTTGCATTAACAGTTAATTCTACATAAATATATAGAAAGTTTTTATTAGTTATGTGACACTTTTAAACAAAATAAAAATCCTTCAAACTTGTGTGTTCCAAAATTGTGTGTGTGTGTGTGTGTGTGTGTGTGTGTGAAATGCAAGTATTATGACTAATTTATACTAATTATACATAAGCCTTAACAAAAGCAGATGAGATGTCAAAAATATTCTTGTGAAACCATATATCATCTGTTCAAATATTATAAGGTCTTTAATACATTGCATTATGGACAGATGCTGTTTAATGCTGCCAAAAGTGCACAGAAACTCCATTTACACTGACCATTCCTTAATGCTCAAGTAGCAGATAGATAATTTAAAAAAGCAAGTACATCAGTGAATATTGAAGATGGTTCCAATACAAAATGGATCCAAGCCATAACTTCCCCAAAAAAGACAAGTACTGGATGTTGCCAAAACATAAAAGAAGCATTAGCTGTGCTGCATCACCAGCAATTAGCCGAGATGTTTTGGCATTCAATAGACATAAAACAAAAAAATTGCTGAATGAGACACAGCCTTAGAGCTATGGACACAACTGGCATAGGTCCCAATGTGACAATCCACAGATGACACCAAATGGGACAATCGAGTTTCCTATTCCATTCTTGCTTTATATTGTGTTTATTAACCAATAGCAGATATTGAAAGACTTGGATAGTTAGTTCCTTTGCCTGACCTGTCCCGGTAATAATGATCGAGACTCTGATGTTGTGAAAGTGGCAGGGCCAAAGTTAAATACCTACAAATAGGGCAGCTGCAAGTAATTCCATTCAGCCATAGCTGGAAAATTCTATCTGGCAGAAAATATAACAAAAACTCATAATGAAAACCCACCCATTATTTTATATGCCTCTGTCAGCCTCAAAAGCATTTTACAAATTTTATATATGGTTCTTCCATAAAGTCAATGCATTTTGAGAACATGATCGAGAACTAATGGACATATGTCACACATCTCCAACCATGGAAGCAATGGGAGGAGTCCTATCCAATTTCAAAATGAAAAAGAGGAGCAATGTTCAAACCACTCAATGAAATTGCCCTGTTGGTGGCAGTATGTCTGCATGCACCAGTTGCAGGTCCACCTGGCAGGACGGCACTGCGGCATCCATGTCCTACTTGTGGATTCTCATCACTCAAAACTATTGTGTTCTTCTGTGTAACAGAGATTTTAAAGACATAAGAAGAGCCATTCTGGAATAGACCAATAATGCTTTCAACAATTTATCCAGAACAGATGTTAAGCTAACCAGTCCATGATTTCCCACAACCTCTGCTCCCTGATCCTTTTTTAAAAATTGGTTTCACATTGGCCATTCTTCAGACCTCTGATATAGAAGCTGATCTTAGTGATATACTACCTATTTTTGTAAGGTCAGCAATTTCCTATTTGAGCCCTTTAGGAACTCTGTGATAGTTACCATCTGGGCACTTTGATTAATTTACTTTCAGTTCGTCAATGAGGCTGAGAATTGCTACCATCTATCTGCTTAATATCATGCCCTTCTGAATACATGAATTCAAAAACAAGTAGCTGTTCATTCAGCATCTCTGCTATCTCCTTTTTTCCTTTAATTCTTCAATCAACTGCCTCTCTAACTGGTTTTGCTCTTCTGATATACTTAATGTTTTTTACAGAATTCTTTTCAAGAGGAATGTAAAGAATAGAGGTTCCATTGTAAGATGTAGTAAGATGGCATTCATTTTCTGTAATTGGTTGGAGGGCAGCCTAGCTTCCTTCTCCAGCTCCCACATACCCGTTATGGGGGCAGGGGCTGAGGGGCTTTTCTGAACAGATTTTGTTGCTTTGCAGGGGACTGTGCAGGGGGTGTCACTAGTTCAAGAGTTTTCCTATCTGGAGCAATTCCCTCTCCCTGTGCAATGCTGACCATGCTGTTCAGCCAGGTTTTTGCGGAGTGCAGGAAAAGCTCAGGTGCACAAGCAGCCTTCCACTTAGCAAGGTCTCCCTGAGTGAAGTTTCAGGTGTGTATGTGCCTGAGTGAAGTTTCTCAGGCCAAGGTGGGGAGGGTTTTCAGGAGGGGAGGTGGAGCAGGTGCAAGATGCAGTCCTTGACCCAGTGAAGAGATATGCAAGAAACTGCAAGAAATGAGCTGCTCAACTGGAGGGGTTACTCTGTTCACTCCTCTTACTATTCAGCAGGAAGAGCCACCTTCAAGGTAGAGCCAGAAGCTTCACTGAAAGGGAGGGACTGTGGGAAAGCTTCCATTTTGGATTTACCTCTTTACATGAGCAGAGGCTTCTCTTTTGAGCTTTGGTAGAAGGCGGTTTAGAACCCAAACTGTTATCTGTGCAATTACAATGAAAGAACAAAGGATTGTTTTTGACTTTTGGAATCAGATGGAAGGAGGGAAGGGACCAGCTCCAGAAACATAAGGACATGCTGAATTAGACCAATGGGCTATATAGTCTGGTGCTCTGTTTGTACAATGGAAAACCAGCTGAGCATAGTATCTCTCAAGAAGGATGGGTACAAGAGATCTCCGTGCCCAGGCTCTTCAGCGATATGCTCTTCGCAATGTTTCTTTGCTTCTCGTATTGTCTGCTACCTTCCCCATTGCACAAACTTGTGCCCCCTTTTGTTTCCTGGATTTGGGCAAGATTTCACAAATTCTAAAATTTAAAGGAAGTTTTCTTCCTGCTAATAGTTGCCTTGTCTCTACTTGGTAACCATGCTGGTGACCTCTTGGACTTTGTGCTACCTTTCCTCACTTTTTGTTTGCACAATAAGTGTGCCTCTTTTATTTCAAAGGCTTAAACCAGGGGTCCTCACACTGTTTGAATAGGGGGCCAGTTGAAAGGCTGTGGTGACCGCCATGGGCCAGGGAGGTGGGGATGCCTGGGGGCGCAGGCCGGTGAGGTGCCATCAGGCACACGTGAGGCGGCATCGGGCACACGCAGCGGTGGCTCGCTCGCTTGGGGATCTCCCAGTGAGTCCAAAACCATCTCCAAGTGAGGAAGCCACCACCTCCCCGCCCACACTGCGAGGCAGCGGCAAGCGCATGCATACAGGAGGCAGGCGGCGGCAGCAGCTTGCTCGCTCAGAGACCAACTGCGAGCGAGCAAGCCACCACCTCCCCGGCCGTGCAGCAAGCGCGTGTGGCGAACAGCTGCGTGGGCCAGATCTGTCCTGCGGGCCGTAGTCTGAGGACCCATGGCTTAAACCTTCTTGGATCCCCAATTCAACTCCTTTTTAACAGCTCCCTTGTTTTAGACAACTGCCCTCTTTTGAAGGCCAATGCAACGGTGTTGGATTTCTTTAGCAATCTTCCACCTATCTGTATATTAAATCTAATAGACTGGTCACTGTTTCCAAGTGATTCAACAACATTTCCATTCCATACTATGTTCTGGGCAATCTCACCTAAAAATAAATCCATGATAGCCTATTCTCTGCTTATTCTTGATCCAAAACAGACCCATTATCATCAATTTATAACTGAACTGAATTGCTTACATCATTCATTTTTGAACTCTATATAATTAGACTACAGGTACAAAGGCCACCTGGTGTGGCAAGAGAATAGAGAAGTAAAGTGGTATTATGGTAATTTTCCAAAAGATCAAAATATTAAACTTACCCTTTCCTTAGTGTGTCATGGGTTTTCCCTATCATAATTTCTCCATCTCTTTATCTTTTGTGAGATGTATACACATCACAGTACAGTGCACATCACTGTACTTACGCAATCTAATTCTACTTTTATGCAATCTCTTTCCACGTTTATGTACACTTTTAAAGCAGGTTTAGATTTTCACTTCTGCTGTACATGGGACTAAGTAAAAAATGGCAGCAGTTTACATACAAAGTTCCTAAACAATACTAAAAAAAAGAAAAGAAACACATACATACACACAAACTTGTTCTGTAAGTATTCAAGTCAAATTTCTTAGACCAAAAATACTGCCTGTACTCAACAAGCAAAAATACACAAAAAATGGTTATAAAATGTAGTTCTCCTTTTAACAACATAAAAATAAAAATCTGGTGTTAAATCAAAGTAACTTATATTAGTCACAAGTTAAAAATGGGAGATTAGCAGAATCACAGACTGGTGATTTTTAAGTTACGTATTTGAAACTGTCAAAAGCTGAAAAAGAAAAGTACATGGTATAGCACAGAAATATCAAAACCATCAGAAACAAAACAAGTGGAAAGAAACTTAATGAAGACAAAACTGGAGAATTAGTAGTATACCATCTACCAGCTATCTTCTCTTTTGTTTAACTCTTTACTTGGAATCTTCAGTCCAGGTAAGCCTTCCTTCCAACTAAATGTGCACTCTCACTACTATAATATACCTGTCTTGTCTTATCTTTTGTATTTCATAGTATGGCATTATTTCATTAATGCTGCTCCTTCCCACATTACAGATGTTAAAGCCTGGAGGGGATATAGTAATTAGGAAAAAGACCTCCAAGGGCTCTTTTCCCCTAAAAGATAGGAAAACTTAATTATTTTGATTATGAACTATTTTCTTCTGAAAAGAAGAATAGAAATGCAATCATGACCACTAGACAGTCTAGAAGGCTGCCGGAGAGGTTGAAGTTTCAGTTTTAACCTAGAAAGCCTGACTCCAACCCTAGAGTGCCCTCCCCTCCTTCCTCGTAGCCGAGGCAGAAAGAATTGTGGTGGCTGTAAAGAAACTGCTTTACAGTTTCTTTTCCTGAAATCCTCAGTTTTCCAGCAAGTGACTAGACACACCATATCATTACGTGAAGAAAATGTGCATTTTAAGGTTGCGGTTTGTTGTACAGAGTCCTGTGTTCTGGCTTTTTTCTGGTTAGATGTTGTAGCAATGAATGTAGTTCTCAAAGCCTTTGTTATCACATACAACAGAAACCCATTGTCATCACATATACATGGATTATCTCACTGTCTAATGAATGAACTCACTGCCACAGTTTTAAATAAAGTGTCCCATGAATAAGGAATAATAACCATGCTTTGTATCCATGTTTTTGTGGCATGGTCACACTGGCAAATTCTAGATATGTAATTTCTATTTTCTAGCTATGGACATCAATGAAAACTCTAACATGATAGTAGTTTGGAGTGAGGAGCATATAAAAATCATGCAAATTCTAGAGGATCCATGGGATTCAGACATCTCTGGGGAAATTAATATGGTGGGTAGTTATAGCCTGGGGCAGTTTTTCCTTGCACAGCATACCGAGCCAAACAGAAAAAGAATGAACAGAGAGATGGGGGATAAGTGCCCCCATCAAGATACAATGGCACTAGAGTGCAGCAGGATAAGAAAAGGTCAACATGGAAATGTTTGTTAGAGCATTTCCTAACTACAAGATATTATTAAGCAAGATTAAAAAGAGCTGCTCTAATTTACCTTATTTTTCCTTCAAACAGCAATGACGCATTAAAACATGCTGTTAAATTGAAAGGGTGAGTCCAGTACCTTAGATTTTTTGGTCCTCTTCTCATCTTCATCAGTGTCATCTGAATGGTGGCGTTTCTTCTTCTTTTTGCTAGAGTGCCTGTGACTTATTTTGGTCTTTTCTAGTTTGTCCTCCAACACAAGATCATATTTTGAGCTATAGCAGACAGTTAAGGAACAACTGGAATTTAGTTATATCATATGAGAGGTGACAGCAGGGAGGAGGGCCGCATCAGCACAGAAATGGTGTTTCAACAGGATGGCAAGTACAGTCCAAAAGAATTAATAACTTTGCAGTACTATCAAGGATAAATATGAGTGATTAGAACCTGGAGAATGAAACTGAATTGAACTACTAACTACTTTAGTCCATCTGTGTAATTAGGTTAAATTTATATAATTCTAACTGGACAGTATTTAATCTATCCTGTTCATACATACATGCACAATCAGAAATAATCCCAAATTTTCTATTTTGTATCTAATAGAACATAACGAACAGAGCACAATAGCTGCTAAAAGATGTTTCTGCTTGATGATGGCACTGAGCCCATGTAACAGCATTTAACATTGTTCTCCTACATGGTTCAGCCAGGTTGTACAGTAAGACTATCCACACAGAGTATGACCAGACTTCAAGGAGATGCAGCATTGGTGGGAATACTTACCATATGATCTGCTCAGTCCATATGGGAAATAGAATACAAATATTAGGAGTTTTGGTGTGGAAGCCTTTTTTCTAGTGTCAACTACTGTGTTTCCAATCACAGCTGGAAAGAAAGAAATTGCTCATTTTTTCTCATCCCATAAAACTTCCATCTGCGCTAACAAACATTAAACTGTGCTTCTTGTGTTTTGGACAAAAAGTAAGAAAGGTCTGTAGAATATGTAGAAATTTTCACTTGTAGAAATTTTCCAGTGCATTATATGCAATTTTTAAATCCAAGTCAGACTTAAGTCAGCACTACTTTGTACATATGTATATGTGCCTGCATGGTCACACATGCACAATTATGTAGGGAATAAGGGAATATATATATATCAGTACAACCAGCCCTTCCAAAAAAGTTACTGAGCTTATATGATTGAATGTAAATATTTACAAGATCTACTCACTGACATAAAAATAAAATACCTTTATAATCAAGTTGTCAGGTTTATCGGAAACTATATGGATTTTAAAAATATTTTATGTTTAAATTGACAGATAAAATTATTCCAATGAACTAGAAATATATGCTAAATGTCCCGAATGCTTTTCTTCACAAATTATAGCATAGCAATCACATTTTTCAAGTGTAACGCACAATTCTTAAGGTGCTATGGATACTCTTGTTTTGGCTTTGCCTTCTCCTTCAGACTTAACTTAGAAGTTCCCTCATGATCCTTTTCATATTCTCTGAAATCATCTTTGGTGTACTTCCCACCTGTTTACGAGAATAGAGATATGTTTGCAAGAGAAACTTATTAGAGAAACCTAATATAACATATTAGAGAAAATCCAACATGAACTTGGAACAATGACAAGAGTCCATCTGTCTTGCCAGCCAGATCTGACATACTAGCTATTTCTGTAAATCAACACTAACAAAAACACCTTACAATTACAATTTTAAATATATTTAATTTTATTTAATACATTTATATACCAACTAATGCCAACACTCCCAAAGTGGTTCACAACATTTTCAAATAATAAATAAAACATAAGATATATTCGAAAGTTTAAAACTACAGCATAAAACAGAACTAAAAATCAAAGCAATGTTTAGGAGCAAATATTTAAAGTATGGTAACAAATTTCAAGCAGAAACTGAAAGACTAAAATACCTGGGGAAACAGGAAGGATTTTACCTGGCACTGGAAACAGCACGACATAGGTTCTAGGCAAGCCTCTCTAGAAAGCTCATTCCATAACTGGGGTGGCATAACAGAAAAGGCTCTCTTCTCAGGAGCCATCCTCCTTTGGCAGCACCTCTTAGAGAAGGACCACAGAGGTCACTCCTAGGCTCCAGATAGGTATTTATGGGAAAAGATAGCCTTCTGATAACCTGGCCTAAAATCATGTATGGCTTTGAATGTTAATGCCAGCACTTTAAATTAGGTCTGGACTGGCAGCCAGTGCAGATGGTAAAGCCATGGCATAATATCATACAGGTCTGTTAGCACTCCTGCTATCCTATTTGCAAACAGCTGAAGTTCCCAGACCATTTTCAAAGGCTGCCCCATACACCGCAGTAATCCACATAAGAGGTTACTAGAGCATGGATAGCCTGAACTAGGTTATCCCTGTCCAAAAAAAGGATGCATTAGGTGCTCTGTGCCACCAGGTTCATCTGTGCCTCTAGTGACAATGCAGGATCAAGAATGAGTAGAAACATAACCTTCTCCAGAACAGGTTGAATATCACTCTTCTAGGCATTTAATGGGTGATCCTAATTAGATATCCTAATTAGTGATCCTAATTCAGGAATATCAAGGACCTTGCTTCTTCTGCTAGAGGGCAGTAGTACAGTTACCTTAATTACTTAATTCACTTGGATTCCTGCTGCAACTTCCTCCCTACCAACAAAGAGACTAAATGTTTGGAAGGCAGTAAGAGTTTTGCCTTTAACTTTCTCTTACGTTCTATGTCTGCTTCTCTGGTATCTCCCCATGGAGGCAAAATGAGAAACAGGCCTGCCTTCTCGCCTCTCCTTTTTTCTTACCTAGAAGAGGAGTGGGATGGGGAGTTTAGCAGTTTCAGAAGGAGGATGCAACCAGTCTGGCTATGAATGTGGGCTTTAGCATTTCATTTTTTGTTTTTGCTTTTCTTCCAGTAAAATCAGTTTCCAGTCCACACCATAAAGTATTAAAATAGATGCCATGCACATTTTCTCCAACTCAATTGCTACTGGGCAGAACATTGCTCACTTTCTAGAAGAGTATGGCCATGTAATACCAGTGTGGTAGGGGTACAGGTGAGCTGAAACCTCACTAACAAACCCTCTATACTTTATAATATGCATTTGACACCAGAATAATTTCATTTTCTAATTTTGTAATAGCAACAGTTAACTCATTTCAGTATACACATTCAAAAAACAAGCAAACACACACTGCTAAAAACCTAGGAGTGGGTACCTTTAAGTATGCACTGCCATCTTATGGTTCAAGCTGGAATGCCAATACTAGTGGCTAAATATTTAGTAAATCCAGTGTTTCACACTAACTAGTAAGAGGAACGAGTGAGACAGGCCTTGCCAAATAAAGTGGGAAAAGTGAAAGAGTAATAGGGTTGAAAGGGATCTTAGAGATCACCCTGCCTAATGCATTATGCAGTTATAGCATACATGACAAATGGCCATGTGGTCTTTGCTTAAATACCTGCAACAAAGGAGAACCTGCCACCTCCAGAACCTGTTTATTATACAGCCAAACAGCTTACTGTTAAGGTTTCCAATCTTCAACTAAAATCAGGAAGAAACTCCTTTTATAGAAGTCTTTCATCTCTTTTTGCTTGGATTCTTAAGCACAGCAGAAGAATACACTCAGGTGCATACAGAACTCTTCTGTATGTTCACCACCCTAACAGCAGTCTGAACTGTTGAGGACATCCATGTGTCCTTTGGCCATTTCACTTATGATGTACGTTGTCCTTCAAAATCCTGAAAGAAACTCAGGCAATGAGATTGACAGAGGAGCCTTAAAAGACTGAGATAGTAGTACCTCTGCCCCATGCCAGTTGCTTGTCAGCTCCATCTCTGGTCCTGCTCTGAGAGAAGCGGTTTCAAACATAGCAGGCATTTTATCTAGCCAGCTTAATATTCTGCACAAGCACATATATGAGATACTACCTACTTGGAAAATATGGCATGTGCCTTTATAGAACACTGACAGCAAAGAGAACCCATTTCTAATTAGGTATGAACACCATCTATATTAAAAGCAGATGTCTGTGTGCTTTTTCTAAGGCATAACTGACAACATCGATCAAACAAGACGTTAAAATAAAAAAATGACAGCTATGAAGTGTAAAATTACCTTTTCCTTTCCATTTAACCTTTGCAACAGACTGGCTAAAATCCACATGTATCCGCCTGTCATCTATTAACACATTATCCATCTTAAAGTAAGCTTTCTCACAGTCTTCCTCCTGATGCACATTTTTAAGGAAAGGTAAAATAAAATTAATTTTAATAAGCATCATCTCACATCAGCACATAAATAGGAATAACTGTCAATAGCACGAAGTAGTAGAACTTCCCAGGCTACCAAACACATGAGACCTATCTTTAGCTACTGCTGGAACCAGCTTGACTAGACTGGCTTTTGGTCTAATCCAACACAGCTCTTCTGATGTTCTGTCTATCACTGCAGATATTTACACTGAAATAAACGTAACATTCAGTATCAGGTTACACTTTCATTCTGAAAATATCTGAATTTAGTCATTCTGACTAAACATCATAACAAAGGATGTTTCGATTTAAAATACTGTGGAGATTTTGAATTAATGTTTTGAATGTTATAAACAACTTTACTTCTTTTGGGTAAGGTAGCATATCAAAAGATTTAAAGAAAAACGGATTGTAAACATATTTGATAAATCTCCTTACACAGCTAGAATACAATCAAGTTACAGCGTATTTCCAAACCCACATACCTTTTCAAACTCAATAAAAGCATAGCAGAGAGATTCACCAGTCTTCCAATCTCGAATCACTTCACAGCTGAAAGATTAGCACAACAATTTGTTCTGGAATTAGCAGGGCAACAACAACTGTTTGGCAGACACTGTTAACATTTAAAATGGAAATGGATAAGAAACCTCTTTAGTAATCCTGTGCGTGCTTAGACCAAAAAAAAAAAAAAGTCCTACAATTCCCAGCATGCCTGGCTGCAGCCTTCTCTGAGCTGATCAACTTTTTTCTTCCTGAACATGCATAGAACTGCACCCAAATAACACTTCAGGAAAAGATCCACTCACACAGATCACTTTCATATTAGTGGTCTCACCAAGGTCTAAAAAAGGAATATGGAGCTCTTTAATAAACCACAAAAGATGCAGTAGAGAAGCTCAACTTCTGAAAGAACACCTAGCGCCATACATTCCTACCCAGACCCTAAGATGATTTGCAGAGGTCCTTCTCAGGAAACCACCCTCAAAAGAAGTAAGGAAGGGGGGGGGGTGATAACCAGGAGAAGGGTATTCTCAGCAGTTACACCCTCTCTTTGGAACATGGTTTAAGGAGATGCGCCTGGCGCCATCGTTTTCTTTTCAGCACCATGTGAATATCTTTTAATTTGCTAGCTATTTCAATAGATAAGAACTGTTTTTATTATGTCACTGCTATGCTGTGTATTCAATTTATCTTAATCGGTGTAGGTTGACCATTTTTGTTGCACTGGTTTTATCATTTTTGTTTATTTAAATGTATTGTTGTATGGTTGTTATATATTTTTTAAAGAATTATAAACTGCTCAGAGAGCCCACTGGGCTATTGGGTGGAATGCAATAAATAAATAAAATAAAAACTTGCATAAAACAAATTTACAAATATGGGTGTTAAACAGCTCCAGATATTATCCAGGCCTCTTAAGAGTGGAAGTTGTATATAATCAGTACTTTTTCATACAAATGAATGTCTTGTGGGTTGGGAAACTAATAGGAATTAGTTAAGCAGAACGAGCAGAGTCAGCAAACATTACTGGGATTAGCCAAATATACCTGAAAAGAAAGCATACTAAACTTTAAATATATCTCCACATTGGTACATATGCCAATAAATAACAGTACAGTACTTCCTGCCTCATGAGCACAACTATTTGGGATGCAAAAGAAAGGTGTGTTACACTTTACAGATCGTTCCAATAATATAATTGCAACATAATGAAGTGGGACACAATACTTTGACCCAACTAAAAAACCAAAAAGACCATGTTATTTGTCTAATGAGGGTCTTTCACCAGGTATTTCATACTGGAGGTTGAATTATGTCAAATTCTTTACCAGCAAGAGGTGACTTATGAACTCTTGTCTCATAGAATGAGCTACATTTCACACTGAAATTGAACATACTGAAAGAAGTAACAAATAATTTTAAAAGTAGGCAAGAAAAGGGGAAGGAAGGACGGACGGACGGACAGATGGACGGGCATCCAGCATAAAGTGAACAAAAATGTCATTGTAGAAAAACATGCAAGTCCATGTCTTTGACATACAGCTTTTGCTTGAGATGCTAAAAGATAGGTAGCTTTCATGGCAACTTCCCCACTTCAAGCTACTAGCACCATTTTTTTCTGCTAAGGCTTCTTAATTTGTAGGCTTAAGAAGTATGACTGAAAGAAATGTAAATAGCATTTCAGGGATAGAAGGATTTGTATAAGATTGGCTAACTTATTTTTCTTGCACAGACGTTCTACAATTACCTTTTTATTGACCCAAAGCGGGAAAATATAATTTCAAGGTCTTCATCAGTTGTCACAGGATTAAGCTTGCAGACAAAAAGAACATTTTCAGGCGGCTTGATATCTGCATCGGGCAAGTCTCCAACCTGAAGTAGAAAAGTGATATGAGAAGACCATAGTTCTACCTTATACAGATTCTCTAACCATTCACATGAAGACATGATGTGTTTCCACCACATACAAAACATGTTTTTACAGGAAAGGTTAGGGAAAATGTAAACCACACATGAAATTGCCCATAATTATTCAGAAGTTTGAAAAAGGTAAAAAATCAATAGTTTATACCCTCTTAGCTTTCAATGCTTTTTGATTCCAACTGACAAACAGTGGAAGGCTACTGTCATCTTAAAGTTCATTAATTAACAGAAACACTTTCAGTTTAACATACTATGTTAAGGGCCTTCATTTAAGCTCCAAAATACCAGGATGTTTAGCCATTAAGGTCTGCTGCCTTAACAGTCATCTTTAGGCTACATGCATAAAGGGGCTAGTTCCAGATTCTCCACTTCCTTGAAGCTGGATGCTGGGCCATCAGTGGTAGAGTGGTGGAGCTACATTGGTGGAGCTACATCTCAAATTTGTCTGCTCAACAGAAAAGGCACATGGAAGCCATGCAACAAACCTATCATGCAAAGAAAGCTACTGTCCCGTGGTATAAATAACCAACAGTCAACTAGTGCAAGTCCATATAAAATGCTTAGCGCCAGAGTTGAAAGTCATGGTGTTCAGTTTCTTCTCCTTACTCTAAAAGTACAATCCAAGTTGTTACACTAAACTAGAGATGGAAAACAGCCGCATTTTGACTAAAAACTGGCCTTACAAGTTGCCATTCTAAAGTAAGAGTGGTACAAAGAAAGGATTTTTTGAGTGCTCTCACAAAATGCCTGTCATAAGGACTTGCCCACTGATAAAATGACTGTCTTGTAGGCACGGCTGGTCAACGAACACTAATTTCCCAGAAGACAAGTAGTGAGAGCAGAAGGAAAGTAACCTGCCCAGTAGCCTAACTGAAAGGCAGAAATGTGGTCTGAGCTCAAAAATTCAAAGCCACTCTTTTAAACTAAAATAAAGACTGTGCTAAAGGGCAACACTTATTTGCAGCTTAACAAAACCATGGTTAAAAATAAAATCACTTAAACAGCTTCAGGAATAAACTCAAAATCTGAAGGGGCAATTGGCTGGCACAGAGAAAAGCATCTATGGGCACACTGCTATCCATGAGCACCATTGCTGGAGACTTCAGGGCTGCAGCATGGGACTTGCCAGCAATCTACTTTGGGATCAGAGCAGAGAACTTGGATCAGAGCCCACATTATCACTCCACCTCAGACAGGCCACCCAGTAAAGTGAAAGATTCAGGGGGGCATTTGATTTACGCCTGCAAACATAAAGTACTTTCAAGTGGATCAGGGTACCTGATCCAGCAAGTGATAGACACACTGAAGCTTATTGATTTATGTGTATCTCATTAATCGGATCTGGGCAGGAAGTTGTAAGTATGACGCATGCAATATTTTTAGCATGCATAAAAGCTCTCATTTGTCTTTGCTTCTCATTACAGGATAATGTCTCTTGTTTTCAAGAGACAAAAGAGCTGCCAAAGCTTTCGCACTGAGTCAGAATTTGAATCTTTGCATGCAGTCCTGAGCACAGATCCAGTGTAGCATCTGCATTATTTATTTTCATCTAAAGCCAATGAACATCTGAAAGTATTACTTCAATCAAGTAAGCCATACTTACCATTTCCAGAAGAATAGCCTTAGTTTTTGCCTCTTTTTCTGCCAAAATTTCTTCCACTTCATCAGCGGACCTTCCTTTGAAGTCATCAATTTCCTCATCAGCTCCTATTCTTCCACTCTGTCTTATATAAAAATAATTATTTAATATTTAGTCAGTGACCATACCTTGGGCAGTATCCAAAAATACCATTCTACAACCTCAAACAGGATTAGAAGAGTTCTGGTAACCAGGTGCAAAGATATCTCTAACACCAAGGTGGTATGTGAATTTTAGCAGGTTTATGCAAATACATCTCTAATTTAAGATGTGCACTTGTATACATGCCAAGCTGCACATCACAAGAAGCCATGGTGAATTTTACTGTTGTTGATCTGGCAAATCATCAGACAGTGGTCTCAGCATTTTAGTACAGTATGTTGGGTTTCCTGAAACCAGGGAGAAATGCAACAGTTTCTCTGAAGGTTTCCATGCTTTAGCACGCCTGGACCTGGAAGCACTATTTACTATCAATAGCACTATTTACTACCATAGAGTCCTGTGTAAAGAGTAGCAATGGAGGCCTAGCCATGCAATCTCTACTACTCATAGCTCCCTAGCAAAACTCAAATCATAACTCCTTTTGTTCTTATTACATTGCATTCTTATCACACTGCATTTATATGCCACCTTTTTTCGGCCTGTGCAGAATCCAAAGCACTCCATTTTAACTTTACGACAACCCTGTGAGGTAGGTTGGGCTGAGTCTGTGACTGGGCCAAAGTCACCCAGTTAGCTCCATGGCCAAGTGGCGACTAGAATCTGGATCTACCAAGTCCCCAGTCTAACACCCTGAACACTACATTGGCTTGCTACTGGCTAAGCAATGTGCCATCACCTTATTTATGCTCTGAAACAAGGAGAAAGTAGATGAATGCAGAGAGGGAAATTGTGGCAAAAGTGTTTAATTAAAAAACATTTTGAGGGCTGGAGTGGCTAGGACCTATTACAGAGATAGAGGTACACTGGGGAGGCAGAAGAGGAAGAACCCACTTCAAAACCTCAGTGGACCAATCAAGCAGCAGCAGCTGAGGTTCATGAGGAACAGTGCAGAAGGGCATTTTGTTGAGATGCATGACAAGAGTGGGAGGGTGAGCACAGAAATCACTTTCCTGTGGGACTCATACAAACATCTGACCAGCTGGTTGAGGGAAAAATCTGTGCACCACAGAAACAGAGCAGTGTTGCTTGCTGTGACATGTGAGCCCGTTCAATGTGGCTTGAACAGCATCTTTCCCAGTGAAGATACTTGCTCTTTGAAACTGATTCTGAGGTTTAGTCAAACATGTGCCTTCTGTGGAAAAACACAGGTATGTGTATCATATCTTCATATTTTGGCAGATGGGGTGTGGGTTGCCATGTGTTCCAAAAACAAATGGAAGAAATTGTCAAAAATGACACTTATGTCAGCGCTAACATTCTTCTTCTTGAAAATATGAATTCTTACACATCACAATTTGTTATTTCCAATCCATCAGGGGTATTCACTAATCTCTAACTAAAGTGTTGTGATTTGTTTTTGTCATATTACTTGTTGAACAGGGAGGAAGATAGAGAAAACAATGAGTTTCTCTCTAGGAAACACCCCTCCTTTCAAAAACTTCTCTGTGGAAAGTGGAAAAAAGTATTACTGTAGCTAAATGTTAAACTGCAGCTCAAACCATTTATTTGGCAGTACATTTTCTACCTGCTACTCATTAAATGGATCGCCTCATTTTGATCTCCTCCCATTTTTTGGTGGTAGCCCCCTTTTGTTTTTGCATCTGTTGAACAGACATCAAGAGAAGAACTTGTGTATGCACATTGGGGTTATTCTTATATTTCCTGATTTCCCTCCTATACCCCACCCTCTTTCAACATCCAAAAAGTTGAAAGCAACACTCACATCCAATTGTTCCTTCGTAGGCTCTGGTGAATGATCTGGTATCACTAAACCAGGGGGGTCATCAAATGGATCATCTAAGATTACCGTATGGTTTATCCTAAATAAGAAATGCAGTATGTCAAGCGTGTATTTCATCACGTTACTATCATGTGACATTTAATTTTTCAACCATAGGCATTTGTTGAAAAACACACCCGCTCACAATCAGGTAAATTACTTCTAGGGTCTATGGACTGAATCAGATTTGTTGCCAGGGATGCATGTCAGAGCAGGCAGCGCACAGAATGCTGTTGTACCATCTAGAACTGCTGTATGTTCCCATGGACCATGCAAGCTGGCAACTTTTGGAAGAAAGTCCAAATCCTAGTACAGAGTTCAAAATTATTTTGGCTAAAACTTCTTTTCCTATCCCATTCATTTGATTGTTCCTCTACAGATGTAGCCCTAACAAAGAAATATCCTATTAAATTGTTTTATAGTAATTTCAAGATAGACAAAAGAAAGTACTTCATGCAGCAATGGAAAATTCTTTTATAGCTTTCACTGCCATAGAATAAGGTCACAGCCACTTGTTTAAAAAGCTATGAAAGACATTTTCATGGATATGTCAAAATGCATTAGCCGTGATGCAGGATGCATGCCTAGTGGGAGAGGCATTCTGGTACTGAGCGTGTTTTGCTGGGAGAGAAGAGCTTTCAACTGCCTGTTTGTGGGCTTCCCAGAGACATCTAGCAGGTTTCTGTTGGGAACAGCATGCTGGACCTTTCATATGACCCAGCAAAGATCGTCTAACATCATGCTACTTCTTACTGTAAAACAGAAAAGCAAGACAGTCAAACCTGATATCCTGATATGGAACAAAATCTTTGTCAACAAAAGCTTCATTGATTTTCCCCAATACATCCATGCCTTCTGTAACTTCACCAAACACCGTATGCACACCATCCAGGTAATCCAAGTTCTCTCCTGTAGTAATTAGAAACTAAAAGACAAGAGAGTAAAATCATTTATAATTAATACCATGATGGAGATATTCGTCTATTTTAGGATCTGTTTTATATGGTTTATATGGATTGGTTTGCTGTCCACATTGTGGCTGATACACTCTTCCCTGGAGGGCAAGTTCCAGAAGCTGCTAGTGAGAGGCTGCTGTTTTTTCCGGAGAAGTATTCTTTGAATTCCTCAAATCTCCTCTCAGCCATAGAGCTCACTGACTGGTCTTGGTTCAGTCATTATCCCTCAGTCTAATCAACCTCAAATATTTGTAAATACTTGTTGTAAACTTGCCAGAAAGTTGGTTATGGGGTGGTACAGAAATGAGATGATGATGATAAGGAGGAGTATCATCATAAGTTACCAGAAAAGCCACAAAGAATATGATCACTGACTGTATAATCAGGCACTTTAATCTCTTGAAAGTTCGCCACATGCATAAGTTATAGCCTTTCAGACCAGTATTTTCATTCTCTGTGGCACCAATGGAAAATGTTTATTTATTAAATTTGTATAAAAGCTGTCCATTAGCACAATGCTCTCTGGGCAGCCATTACAACAAAATATTACAGTACAATGAAATAAAATGTTTATCTCACCCCTATCCCAAAGTGTTGTCAAAACTTTTCCGATGATAACTAACCTGAGAACCATGTTGATCACTGCCATTGTTCACCAGTGACACTGTCCCCTTTTTCTTGTGTTTAATTCTTGGTACTTTTTCTGCTTCAAAAAATCTAGCCTGATCACCATACAATTTGCTGAAACAAACAAGTAATCAAATAGTTATAAAATTTCACAAAAGAAATATTCTGTCTCTATGAGATACAAAATGAAGTGACTTAATAAGAACATTTATAGCTACATGTTTGTGAACAACAGCTGCATCAGCAATCTGTTCAATTTATTTCTTAATGACTGTACTACTAAAAACAAGAAGCCAGTCTACAAATGTTCTAATGCATGGCCTTGTTGCTAATTTAAAGGATCTAAAATAACGTTATAGTATAGGACACAATTGCTCCTAAAAGTTTCTCACAAAGAAAACCAGCTTGTGCAGAACCAGTGGCTAGTTGACTAAACTAAACAAGTTAGTATAGAAATAACTGATCATGAAGCAGGCAAGATGAGATATATTAGTCTTCCAACTGGAGCTTTTTCTAAATACACCAGCTCAATCCAACTCATGTTTATTTGGGTAGACATCCCACTGTTTCAAGGAATTCACTTTCTGATAAGTGTACATAGGACTGAAACCTAATAATACTCACCAAAAAATGGATTCACCTCCACGGCCAGTCCCCTGGGGGTCTCCAGTTTGTATGATAAAATCTCTCTGAACCAATGCAAAACACATATAAAAAGTTTAATCTTTCTTATCATTCTAATTATTTAGGCAGCAATCCTAAGAAGGTGTAGACAAAACAAACTCCTACAATTCTCAGCATGCTGGCTGGAGGGATGCTGAACTGTAGGGTGTTTGTTCTATCTAAACTTGCATAGTGTTGTGCCCTTAGATAGCATTTTGTAAAGGGTTTAACAGAATTATTTGTCCTTACAACTGTATGAACAGGTTTGTACTGCCACGATTCCCCTTTTACAGATGAGGTTATGAACTGAATGGAGCAGACAATGCATATGGCTGGACGGAAGATTTACTTACTTATCTAACATACAACGTACACTTCTAAAGCTGTACTTTAAATGCTCAAGAAGAAAACATTTAGAGAAAAAACTGGCCACAAAGTCTTACCTGTATATTATGTATAAGGCAGTAATTATAGTACTTGATTTTGCAGAGCTTTAGAAAATTCAGACACGCTGCAAGAAATTTAAGACAATTGAAACAGATTGCGCATTTTTTATTTTTAATAATTTTTATTATTTTTAATATTTTTATTAAAAATGAAGCCTAATCCATTTTTAAAAGTTAACCTAAAACAGCCTGAAGAATAGCCTTTGGAAACAAATGTGATACTATTAAATTTTCCAGGAAGATTATGGAAAATGAACATCCAGGCTAGAGTGATAACCTTGAATTCAAATGCCAACATAAAAAACTCATTTGAATGAAATAATAGTTCAAGTATGATGCTCAGAGTATGAACATAAAAGAAGCTATGAGCAAAGCTTGATATGAAACTATTCTTCCCTTAATGCAAACCACAAATATGTTATGTTGATACAGGGGGGCACATTAGAGCATATACAGAATACTTTCCCTTTAGTTTTAAAAAATGACTACAGTCCATTCCTATATGACTGTTTTCATTGTGATGCTTTAAAGAGTACAAGAAGTCCTGTCCCTACTTTGAGGAGTTTACAGTCTAATGCAGTAGAAACTATCAAAGGAGGAGAGGAAAATGGAGCCTGACTAGATAATTACTTCAGATAGGTAAGGCTAAAGATGATTTTCAGGTGATGTACTGCAACTTTCTGACATGTTTGCGCTTCAGCTCTCTTCAACTGAAAACAGAGATGGGCAACTTGTGGCTCTCCAGATGCTTCTGGACTACAACTCCCATCTTTCCTCACCAGTGCTTATGCTGGCTATGATTTACTAGAGTTGTAGTTCAATATTCTCCCTTTCTGAGAGCATTGGGAGATACTGGATTAGATCCAGGTTTAGGAACATACAATTGAGCTAATGAAAGCTGACCTTGCCACCTCATCCCTGTGCCAGTAGGTCTACAGCCCTCTGAAAAGGCTGCAATGGTGGGAGATCATGCTTAGCAGAGTAAGCTGAAGTGTACATGGATCCCCTAAGATCAGTTGCAGTGAGTGGAGTCCTTCCCTCCTTGTAAGGTAGATCCTGAATCCAATCTGTTGTATTAAAGTTGTCACCTTTTGCAACTGACTCTTCTTGGTTCCTTTAATTGGACCCCAACATACAGATTTAACATTCTTCTTGTTCTGTAAGTTAGTGGTGAGGAAAATGTCAGTTGCTTAATCCATGGACAGCAAAGTGCTGCTAAAGGAACAACAAAAGCAAGGAGAGTGGCAATGTTATAGTGCATTATTAAGATCTGAATAAGGCTCCTGCATGATCAACCTATGCAGTCTCATGAGGGAAGCCGTATCTGTAAAGACACATGTGCCACAATTGTTCTTAGCATCCAATGCAACATTGTCAAAGATCCTGGGAGGGAGGAGAACCTCTCAGGTTGTACAATCCAACTCATAACCTTTAGGGTCTCCCTTCTCTACTGGTGATGGGGGGACCATAGCCACCTCAATTTCTCCCTGCCTTGCGGCTCTTAAAAACTCAGGAACTCTGTCAGAGAGAGAAAGCTGGAACGAAATACTTTCGCAGAAGCTGCTCAGATGTTTCCTGGCCGGAGCGCGCCCACATGCCCCCAGGTCCCTCCCTCACCTCTCGGCCTCTCCTCTGTGTACAAGTCGACCACCAGATCGCCCAGCGTGGTTTCCAACAGCACAGCCATGACGCCCCTACACTCCTCCAGCCGCCTCCGTCAGTGCTGGCGTGCACCGGAAGGAAGAGCTACACTCCCGACACGCTGTGCGCCGCCGTAGTTCCCACCCCCGCGGCCATACGCTTGGCATAGACTCACTCGTTAGATATAAGCGCAGTGTTGAGTTTCCGGGTCGACTTGGGACCTTTAGTAGCGTCCCGCAAGCAATGGAGAAATCGAGGATTTCTTAAGCATTAAGTCTGATTGGACAACGGCTCTAAATGGTAGCAGCCAAGACAGGAGATAATGCTTTTCCTAACGGTCCAGGTCTTATTTCATGTGAAAGATGTGTGCGCGTGCGGACTCGGGGATCGCGAGGCTTCTACGTGCCATACTGAATCGGGATCGGGTGTATCAAGAGAAAATTGAATTAGACTCATTTGCTGCGATCGCAGGTGTTTTGTAAGGGGAATTTCTGAGTGGAAATCGATACCCTAACTCCAGCTTGCAAATATTTGATTGTGAATGACGCCACAGAGCTATTACAAACCGTTCTCTTTCAGCCACAGACATCACGCCAGAAAATGAGATGATAACGGACTGCATAGGCAGTGTCAGAATAAGAAAACTAACAAAAAATGCACGTGCTTTTCCTGTGTATACATAAGGTTGTGCGCGCGCGCACACACACGCATAGGACAGTACACAAAATCTAAAGCCCAATATAAGCCAAGATAAGCTTTACCATTTGATTCTGCTGATTGTACAAACAGGTCTAGAATGAAGAATTCTTTAAACTGACAGGAAGAAAATAAATGTGTTCGAAACATGGTGCTGGAGAAGATATTTACACATACCTTGGACCAACACGAAGATGAACAAGTGGGTCCTAAATCAGCTCAAACTAAAATGCCCTGGAAACAAATACGCTGATGCAATTTAGGCTGTTGTACTTCACACACATCATGAGATGGCAAGGACTGGGTATTTTACGGGACACTAGTTTGTGGAATTACCATATATTGAAGATGATAGCACATCATATCAACAAAGGGTTGCTACAGTTTTTCTACATGGAAAATGTTGGGAAAATTTGGATAAATCGTCTGAAAAGCATTACTTCTGTGTGCCTTAGCATTGTGGGATCAAATCCTGTCTTCTCAAAACCAAGCAGTCACTGTTTAAAATGGCATTCATCCCCCGCTCCTTTCTCTCACCTTTAGCTGTGGGCTACAGTAGACAGGCCATTTAGTCCAAATTTACATTGTACACCTTCACAATGATTAAATAATCATTGTTGGAATTCAGTTTACAAGGAAGTATCTTTTGATAGCCCAGAGGCTTCATGTGCCCTGATCATTCAGAATGTTTAGAGTCTAGATAAGGGTCTTGAGTTTATCATGCATAGTTTCTCAGTAGCTTGAATTTACATGTCTAAGCAGACCTGGAGATGGGTTCAAGTTACTCAACTAAAGTGTCAATACACTGCAATTAGAAATATTGTAATCTCATTGTTACTGTATGATTGGCTGACAATTCCTTTATCTGTTCTGCATGTGATGACCTCAGAATCTTATTGTAATCTCTGCATTCTGTCATCAATTGCCCTGTGCCTGAGAGAGTATAAATGCCCTGTAATGGTGTTGAAGCTTTGCAGCAGAGTTTACCCTTGTTTGCCCAGTAATGCATGCATTATCGTGAGTACTGCGGGAACCTTGGGTTAATACAATAAAGCCTAGATGGTCTGGATGCTTGATCTTTCCCGCGAACCCGAGTTTTATTCCCTCTTCTCAAATTGAGATTCCAGGATTCTGACAAGAATTCCATGCAGTTATGTGAAAACAGGACAGATACTCACTTTCAGGGCAACTTAGGTATTCTCTCAGGGCAGCTCACATCAAAATAAATGGATAAACTGATAATCAAGAATCAATAAAACCGCGATCCAAACTAAAAGCATCAAGACTGAAATTCTACGACTACTTAAGTGGGAGTCTTTTTACATTCTAAGGGTTTACATTTAAGGGTTTAATTTAAACTTTTTAATGCAATCCTATTCATATCTACTAAGTAGTAAGCCACAATTTATTTATTTATATCCTTTTTCCTGAAAAGAACCCAAGACAGTTACACAATCCTTCTTCTCGCTATTTTATCCTCACAACAACCCTGTTAAGTGAGTTAGCCTTAGAATCAATGATTGACCCAAAGCTTCATAACTAAGTGGGGACTACAGCCTGGATCTCTTGAATCCCAGTACAACACTGTAATTACTATGCCACACTGACTCCTTGACTAAGTATGTGGCAGCCTCATATGCTTATGGGTATAAAAATGCTCCTTTAGTTTTCTTTCCAGGTATACATTAGGATTTTAATGTCTGCTTGCCTCCTGTTAATGGTCTGCTTTTAAGAAGCCCATTGACTTAAATGAGATTAAGTATGTCAGATTATGCAGCAAGTATATATTCCCTTACCCCACTTCCCATCTTCAGTCCATATAGCAAAATACTACAAGTCTTGTAGACTAATGTGCCTTTTGCTACCTAGTACAGATTCAGAAACTTGACTCCCTCCACCTCCCCTGCCCCAGCTGAAGCTCAGCAAACAGTTTGATGAAAAGGATAGCCATAAACACTATGGGTGTTTATGTAGATTTCACCATCATTCTCTGATGAGACCAAAACAAGACACATGCATCCATTTATCTTCCAAATAATAATTTATTAAACCATTACATTGCCACAGTGTCAGCTGGAGCTTACATTTAGGATTGCAGCATTGTAATCCCCCACTTGTTTTTTTGTTTTTATGCTCCCTCACAAACTGAAGAATAGGGGCTGACTAGCAAGGGATAGTCTTTTCAGTAGTGGCTCCCTACTTTGGACCACTCTCCCAGGAAAAGTTTTCTTGAAGCCAAGCAACAGAAAATACTATTTTCCCCAGGCATTTTAATTTGCTATGGGGAAATTTGCTCAGATTACTTTTATGTTTTGCTCAGATTACTTTTATGCTACTTTGATGGATCTATTGCATTTGTCTTCTTTTCGTCTGTTACTTATTTTCTAATGTTTTAAACATTTAATTGCAATCCATCCAATATTGCAATAAGTTTTAGTTGAAGCTCAGGGGTATTGGTCTAATAAAGGTCAGGCTGTTTCAAAGATAGGTGCCAGTGAAAAAAAAAAAATAAGGCATTGTAAGCTGCCACGCCGGACTACTTTCATTTGCGCCAAGCCGGGAAAGGCTTAAATTCTCTGGGAAAGGCTTCTTTCCACTCCCGCCTTTCTTCGGGCTCGGAGCGGGGCCGGGATGCGCGCAGCCAAGGCCACGGCCCTTGCTTTGCTCCGAGCTTGATGGAAAGCGCGCTGCTCAGCCCTTTCCCAGGGCCAAGGATCCCCTCACCCCGCGCTCCCACAGCACCCCTTCCGACGCTGCATTCTTCTCGGGGCTCGCCGCCTCCGCTGCCTGCCGGGCTCCACCCAGCTTCTGCTCCGCCTCCCGTCTCGCTTTGTTGATGTTTCACTTAGTTTTAATTCCCGGCTCCCAAGATGGAGGCGGCGCGGGAGGCACACGAGTTCTTTCGGCTGGTGGCGGGGCTCCTTCTGCTGTTGCCCCCCTGCTTGGCTGCTCCGGACCCCACAGCCGCTTTCTCCCAGCTCGTAAGCCAGGTAGGATTGGACAAGGTCTCCCGGTAGCTCCCTTTCTCGGGGGCACTGGCGGGGGCCCCCGATGGCGGGGCGAGAAAAGGACTCGCGGAAGGGGAACCGCTCAGATGCAGGCGCAGAAAAGCAAAGGGTGCCCAGTTAGTTCGGTGAGGTGACACCTGCGCTCGCGCGTCTGGCCGTGGAACGTGGGCGCTCCTGGAGGCGGACACGCCGTTGCTTTGTCCGTGTCTTCTCTGAGCCTTTAGTATTACATGCACGAGCCGTGGGTTGTATTAGGGCGTATATCTGTGTGAAATGCGAGGGTTTGCACAGTTTGGATGTGAAAGCACGGGATCTCCATGATTTGGCAATCGATGTATTTGCAGCATTGCATAATCTGCCCTGTCGGGCCTCGAGTGGCTTGGATTGCACAGCGGCTGTACGGCTGCTATTTCTGTACAAGTGTACATGCGGAGGACTTAATGAATACGATATAAATATAAGGCCCCAAGCAGGTTGCCTGGTTGGAGAAAAATTGCCCCGATTAGTTTATTTCTAATACGGTTTGAACTTTAGGATTGAGTGTTTAGATGTAAGACATCCGTTTTCTATTGCAAGCAAGGATGTTTCTGAGTTGAAATCTGTAAGGATAAGCCAACAAGCAATAGCAGATCATCATTCACATGGAGAATAAAGGAGAACAGAAAGGCTGTTCGTTAATGCATTGCATGGTTGTGTGTCACTTGCGGCTTCTCCAAGGTAGTTATGTGTTGTGTTATCAAGTTTGAAATCACAGTGATGGTTTTTGACTGGCATCATTTTCACGCTTTTAGGATGGATTTGCTTTCAGCCTCTGATGGCTAGCTAATTGCTTAAGGACACAGTCCTATGCATTTTTAGCCAGGAAAGGAATCCTATATCACCAGTAATTCCCAGTATGTAACTCTAGGACATTCTTCTGTGTAAACATGCATAGGATTATGACCTAAAGAGTTCACAAATCAATTTTTTGACACACCCAAAAATGTAAGGGTTAGATTTGGTTGATTTAAGCGCTGGTTTTCAGTAGGAAAAATCCATATTGGAAGATCGACTTTGTCAAGAACTATCATGTAAATACCTCAGATGTGTGTGTATTTATTTATTTATTTATTTATTTATTAAAACATTTTTATGCCGCCCCATTCGCCGAAGCCTCGGGGCGGCTTACAACAATAAGCCTTTGTATTTATAAGCCTTACCTGATTTTGTTTATGGTATTTGGTAGGCTTGCACTAAGAAGCATTTTGCTTCTCAAAGCAACACAAGCATCCTGTGTTTTAGGGTAGAAAGGAATGGAAAACTATGTGAAATAGGAGTATCAGCCTATCTGCACCAGACCAGTTTGTTATTGTTCCCTGTCTAGGGGAGGGCAGTTTACGGCCCTCCAGATGTTTTGGTCTAACACCTCCCAGTATCAGTTACCACTGGCTATACTGGCTAGGGCTGAGGGAGTTGCAGGCCATAACATACATTCATGAGATCATAGAATAGTAGAGTTGGAAAGGGCCTATAAGGCCATCAGGTCCGATGGCAGGACCTCAGGTTGAAGCATCGCTGACCAACTGCCTCCTGGATGCCTCCAGTGTGGCCATTTAACCCCCAGCCTCCCTAGGTCATTAGTTCCAATGCTGTACTGCTGTACAGTCAGGAATTTTTTCTGATTTCTAGCCAGAATCTGGCTTCCTGTAACTTAAGCTCATTATTCTGTGTCCTGCACCCTTGGATGATTGAGAAAGATCCTGGCCCTCCCCTGTGCGACAGCCTTTCAAGTATCTCCCCTCAGTCTTCTCTTCTTAAGGCTAAACATATCCAGCTCTTTTAGTCTTTCCTCTTAGGGCTTTGTTTCTAGTCCCCTAATCATCTTTGCTGCCCTCCTTTACATCTGTGTAGCCCTTTCCAGAATGATTCGCTTCACATGAGAAAATAATGGCAGACAACTTCTCCATTCACAGGAAGTTAAGGAATAGATGACAACATAAGATTTCTGTTTAAAGAACAAGTTTATTTGTCAGGAATCTTTATAGTGGTATCTTATGCTGCTTGCATGAACACAGATGGTCAAAATGATTGGTGGTCATGAATTGTTAAGGCTTTGGCTTGCTGGAAATAAGTCAGGGATTGAGATTGTTGGGTGATTTGCTTTCCCAACTACCTACTTTTTAGTAATCCAGAGCAGCCATTAGATAAACAGGATTATCTGAGAGGTGAATCGGAAGTCCTGTCATTCCTGCAAAATGCTTCTGGTTCCCTTAATTTCCTAGAATGATCTTCCCCCTTTCATCCTACTTTTCTTTTTATTTCTTCTAGCCCTCATCTTCACAATACTTCTCAGCCACTGCCTGATGGGCTTGCTATATTAGCAGTTAATGGGAAGGACAAACACGCTAGGCAAGGGCTGCTTAAGGAAGCTGGTCTCAGAACTTGTGTACTGCATAATGTACTGTGGGATTGACTGTTTTCTGTCATCTTCAAGGACCATTTTAGAACCATCAATTCTGTTAGTGGATGCAAATTTACTACCTTCTTATCTTGGAGACAGTTTAATATGGCATTTGCTTGGAGAAAGGTGGAGAAGCAGAGTTGTTCAACAGCACTGGCACCCTACAAAATATATACCATTTAATCAAAAGGCAACATACAGTACAAAAACCTGCTTTATACCAGGTCTGGGTAAGAACTGCAAAGATGCAACAGCTTACTATATGCCTTTTTCAACATGCTGTATAAACAAATTGTATAAAAGAAAGCACATAAACTTTTTGTTGGTTCCAGACAGCCATAATTAAAATTCAGGAGACCTAAATTAGACATGACTAATTTCAATCCCATTAAGGTCAGCGGGTCTGTTCTAAGTATGACTAAGGGTGTATCCAGTCCATTGCCTGAATATTTATGTTCATATATCCCATCAAGCTTTACTTGTCCCTAAGCCTTTTGCTTCACTGACCCAATTTGTCACACAGGTTTTTTGCCTGAATGACCTCTACAAGCAAATAGTTTATCTGCAAGGTCATTGCTCTGAAAAGTGACTGAGGAACACTGGGCCAGTCCCTCTACCCACTCTCTAAAGGAGACTGCCAACAAATTCTGCTGTGACTGGTGTTAATCTTTCCACATCTTGCTCTGGTATAGGGTTGCAATTGGACCTCTCTCTAGGGTTTCTTTTAACATGCTGGACCTTTAGCATGTAAAGAGTGGGATTCCCCAATCCAGATGGCTTCTGCTGATTGCCCCAGGAAGCTCTGAAATGAATAGTGATTAAGTACAAGCAGTGTGTATAAATAATGTGATGTGTACTGGTTAACATTACATAATTTTGTCTGTAGTCTGGATAATTTCATACATGTTCATGATCCATCTTTCATGGTCCTACAAATTAGTCTTCGGTCTTACAGATTAGTCATATGTTCGAATTTTCCTTTCTTTATCTTCAGTCTGTGATGACTCCAAAGGCCAGAGTGGCTCATTTTGTCAATAGAGTCCACTTTTGTAAATTTACCTTCAGAGTACAATTAGTTTGGAAGCAAGTTTTGAAAAATGATTAGAGGAAAGGTTTAAAAATAAGAATAGAAGGTCAAAACAGTGTGTGTTGGTTAATTTACTTTTGTCCCATGTGAGCACTGTTGCAAAATTTTGATGTTTTGGCAAGACTTATGCAACAGAAGATTTTTTAAGCTGCAATGTTTCACTATTGCCATCTCCCTTCCCCCTGTACACACTTTGACCTGTGTATCTGACTCTGTCATTCTTTGTATTCAAGTCACAAAGGAAACATTATGAAATCTAATATGTAAATAACTGATGAAAAGGCCCAGGGAGCTTTAAAATGAAGGGTGATTAAGTACCAGCAGGAAATGCTTCCCAGTCATGTATTATATGTAAAATGTACTTGGCAAGGCAAGAAATACTTGAAACCTACAAGTGAAAAGAGATTAAGTAGTCATTGCTGCAAAAATGTAGTGCATGAAAAGTATGTAATGTGGTAACTACTGAATAATGTGAGATAGTTTTGTCTACAGTCCACATAATATCATACATGTTCATGTTCTGTCTTTCACATTACTTTTTATATTCTTTTGATCTGATGGGAATATCCCTAAGTCACTAAAAATGTGATCTTGTTAGGTCCAAACTATTTTTATCTCTTAATTGTTATAGTGCTTATTTTTAATTAACCAAGTAAAATGTGATGGTACAGTAGCGGGATGCAGGCTTGGTTAGTATAATTTGAATGTAAAGATAGCTTAGTTAACTTTGTGTAACTTGTGTCGGGTCTTATGAATGGAAAAGTAAATATGTAAACAGCAGACGCAATAAGTTATTCATACTTTTAGCAAAAAATAAAATAAAATGTACTGGGGTGGAGGACTTGGGTGATCCTAAATACAATCTGGACTGGACTGTTGATTTTTCTGTAGGTGAAGGCTAACGTGACTGGGTGCTCTTCCATAACTTTTTAAACAAATACATGGGTGGGTAATGTGGCTTTCTTGGTATTTTGCCCCACAACCCCCATTTTGCCATTCACAGTGCTGGTGCTGGTGAGGGCTGATGTGAGCTGTAGGCCAAGATACCTGCAGGGCCACAAATTACATGCTACAAAGGAGATGAGGATAAACCTTCCTCCCTGACATGTGGAGGGAAAGCAGTGTTATTAGAGGCCAAGCCCATATCCTAACATTAGTTTAAACTGAAAAGTAGAGTGGAGAAAAGAAATGAAAGTTTATCACAGAAATGAAGCTGGAACATTCTGCTTAACACTTTCCTTATGGATTATTTTTGTGACCGTGATCGTCCCAATACTGCCTTTCCATACATAGGGACCCGCTATCCTTTCCTCTATGGCTAGAAGAGCAGCTTGAAAAGAGTGATTGTGTTTGCAAAAATAGTCCAAAGGTAAGAGCTAAGCGCACCTTTCTCTGAACACCTCTGTTGCAATCACATTGACTGACACCCATCTCTCACACTGTTCTGCAGTAGAAACGAAAGCACTCTGTAGGATGGGATCCTCCCTGACCCTCTAAGCTTAATTTTCTAGGATCAGGAAGGACCTCTTCTTAAATAATTGTGGGATCATGGCCTGATTGTTCACTTCTTGCCATGGTTGGGAAAGGAAGATGACGGGCATGATGCCTGCTCCTGATAGCTCGTCTCATGGGACAGTGGAGGAATAATAGCTGAGCAGCCCTCTACATGGGGAGGGAGTATTTATAGAACAGGAGGACCTTGATTGGATACTTTTAGCCATAGAATAGCCTGTTAACTAGGAGTAGATTATTTTTGTGTTAAATCGCTAAGGAGCATTTTGGACATATAAAAATAAGTCCTATATTTTCAGTGAATTTTCTTTACATCAGTTGAAAAGCACTTCTAGTAATAGGAGATATTATAAACATATGCATTGTTGGTGTCACAGTAAGATGTGATATGATGTACATTGAGGAATCTGAGCTAGAGACAAATTGTGACATGGGGGAATATTGTTGAAAAAGAATTTAAGCACTTCCTGGCATAGGCAATATTGCCTGATTACTTGATAGCAGGAATAAACACCAGCAGAATGCCTTGCTTGTATGAAGCTGAAATTGGTTCTTCCTACTTCCCCATTTATTTGACACAGCTACATGAACAGCCTGCATAGGAGACACTTTTGTGATGTATCAGCCTATTTGGTCAAAGGTGTTTTCGTAAAAGGCACAGGAACATGTGGTATTCCCAGAACATAGTTATGGAGAAAGTACTAGAGACTTTGCACTTTGGGCCACCTGGATGACATTCACACTCCATTGGGTGGCTGCTCCATATTAGATGACCTCATATGCTTTGCAGCCCAATTCTTTGTTCAAATGCCTGCAGTACAGTCTGCTTAACAGAAACAGCAGGAGCACTGAATGTGCTGAAGGTGAGATGCAACCGCTTTGAGGGCAATGTCAGAAACTCAGGTAGGAACTTAGTGGGCTATATGGAATATGTGTACATGGCTGCCCAATATCTGGGAAAGTGGAGGAATAATAGCTGAGCAGCGCCCAGCATGAGGAAGGAGTATTTCATATAGAGCAGGAAGACCTTGATTGGATAAGGGACAGACTGTGCAAGAAATGTGGCTGTAAATCCATCAGATAATGTTTTGCTACCAATTGCACAATTAAACAACAGACCAGCAGGCATCATGCAACATTTGAAATATATGTATGATGGAAAGAGAGAACAAGATACTTCTTTACAAATATTTAGGGTCAGTCAGCCCTGCTGGTAGCAACTGGCTCTCACTGTCCCAGGGATCAATGTCCCTGATTATTATGGTGCTCTGTCCCTCCCACCAGTGGTCCCTCCTTCCTCCCTACATGCTAGGAACTCTAGGCCTGGTAGTTTTTAAGAGAATATATCTGTTGCTCAAACTGGAAACAGAATCAATTGGCTGGACTGTGTGATGCTATATTGACAAATATTTAAAACATTTCTTTCTTTTTCTCTTAAATTTCTCCTCTCTCTTTATATCCTTGCAGGAAAGCATAAGGATTAAAGTTAATATGCTGGAAAACAATGGGGACATTCAGGAAAGACAGGTATGTTTGACTTTCTGTACTTGCATCTTCCCTCTACCTCCCTCTCTCACTTCTGATCCTTTTGTTATTTAGCCAGCAAATAACTTGTGAAACTGTAAGACTAAGAAGTAGGATTTGGGGATGGGTGGGGACTTACTGGCAAGGCTGGCTGGTTTTATTATCTTTTCCCACAGGACTGACAGGTATGTATATATTTTGCCATGTCTGTATACTGCTTTTCTGTATACATAATGTTTCTCAGAGTACTACACAATAAAACAGTTAAATTTATATTTTGAAACATGCTGCCTTCACAGTGGTAGGTCCAGAATATGAAGTGCCACCAGGGGCATCAAATGAAAGCATCATTAGATGTGTGATGGTGGCAACGTTGGGGCAGGGGGAAGTTGAATGATAGCTGGGTTGGGAGGGATGGCATATGAGGAGAGATTGAGGGAACTGGGCCTTTCAGCCTAGAGAAGAGGAGACTCCAAGAAGATCTCCTTGGAGTCTTCTTGGACTCACATACCTATCATGACTTATAGGTATGTGAGGGGCTGCCATGTGGAGGAAGGCTGTGACCGGCTCTTCCCTGCAGTGGAGGGTAGGACGCATTCCAGTGGAATAAAGCTCAAGGAGCCAGGCTTCAGGGTGGATGTCCAGAAGGACTTCCTGACGGTTAGGACGCCTAGGGTATGGGATGGGCTTCCAAGGGAGGTGGTGGAGGCCCCATAAGTGAGGGTGTGCAAGGAAAGATTGGACAACCACATGTTGGGGAATTACATGAACAGAGCAGGCTGGAGCTGGGGGTCAGATTAGATGGCCTGTAAGGCACCTTCTGACTTGATTTGGTTCTATGATGTTGACAGGTGCTGTCAACAGTTTTCAGGTATGGATGTGCAGGGACAAGGACCACCAGAGTCACTGGAGGGACAGTGATACACAAAGCTCTCACTCCAGTCCTCTTGCTGGTGCTGGTGTGGGGTGCTATGGGTAAGGCTAAGGGAATGTTCCCACTTTAGCAGTGACTGCAAAAACAGGGAGGTAGTGGCTGAATACTGAATTAGTAATTGAGCTAAAGTTTGAACTTCAGTTTCCTAAATTCATTGCTAGTGCATCAACCTCTAGACTCTCACAGCTTCTGTATTCCTCTTGCTGTACATTACCTTTTTCATACAGAGTGGGTGACATTTAATGGGTAAAAATTTTAGTTGCAATTCATAACCTCTAATCAGTGGGAGAAGAGAAGGCATTGATTTCAGCATGACATGGATTGCAAGTTTTTTCATTAATTGGCTTTTATGTTTCCTTTTCTGCAACCTAAACCAGCATTTGTAATATATATTGGCATAACTTAAATTCAGTTAATACATAATTTCTTAAATTTGTTTGAATTTTAATCATTGTTATCATGAGTATTTTGATTAAACTAGATATTATTCTCATTTTTGTATTTTGAAATAAGTTTAATATATGGATGACTCTGCTTTTTCTTTAGGTTGTCCTTAATATATCCTATGTTAATGGCCAGGTGTATGTAAATGACTTCCCACTGAAGAGTGGAGTTGCAAGAATAAAGTGTCAGACTTTAATACGTGAGTATGCTTAATTCCTAATCTCTGTCATGTGCTGGTGTGCAATTTACGATTCATAGAATAACCAAGAGCGCAATCCTGGGCATGTTAAAAAGCATTTTCCATGTCTAAAGATTCATAGGATTATGCACTAATTGGCATTCTACTCTCTGTACATCTGGTCTGTTTATATGTGTGTATAAAAATATATCTGCTGTTAGGGTAATGTATTAAAACTGGTAGAAGACAAAATTGGATGTCTTCTCTGGATGCCATCTATAGCAAACCCATGTTGCATATATTCACATTCAGTCTGAATTCAGATCCTGATTTTGCGGAAAGCAGAGTTCTCCATTTGTTAAGTTATTTGTGCAAGGCAAAGAATTTGTGCAACAGGCCGGGCAGTATTAATGCAAGGATGTGACTCCACCCTGATAAGTCTTGTCCGTCTCCTCTCTTAAGCTGGCTCATATCCAGACAAGTTGGTGTAGGAGAAATAATACAGCACTGTGAGTGTTGTTTGAGATTATCTTTGTAACATTTTTTTCTGAAAACTTTCGTACGTAGTTTACATTCAATCCATGCTGGTGTTTTTCTTAAAAAGACATAAATATTATTCATGAACTACAAATTTAAAATTGCAGTTACTATAAAGGGGGAAACTGTTTCAGTTTACTTTCATTTGCCTTGTGGACTGGAACATCTTGGTTTGAGTATGTAGGCAAGATTTTACATAATTAATGAAGTAAGAGCAATTACATGCCACTGAGTAACTTTTAATGCACAGAGTATCTTGATGTGCTGGTGCTGGCCAGTCTCAAGGTTAGCTTTTGAGATCAGCTACCCTTTACAATCGGCTCTTGTACTAAGAATGTACTAATGTCTTTCTTAAATTGACTTTTGAAAGCCTAAAACATTATGCATTAATAACAAAACTTGATTTCCATTAGGGAGACCAGGCAGTAGCTCAGTGTAGCTTGATGTAGTAAAAGTGCTCCTATGCTTTCCCAGTTTAATATAGATCTAATCTAAAAGCTTATGTCTAAAGTTAGTTCTCTTGAACTCAGTGGGTGTTACATCTCCTTAAACTTGTTTAGGATTTTAGTTAGGTGCAGTCAACTCTCAATCATAAGACAAATCAGTATTGATTTAATAGAAGACCTAATTGCCTCCAGGAATTTGAATTACTGTGAAATGTTCGAAAGAAAAATATAAAGTGATTCTGTTGTAATACATTTTATTATTTCTCATATGTGTAAATTAGTGTGCCTACAGGCAGGCATTCACTGTACTATAATATGGCAGTGGGAGATAGGTAGGATAAGAGTGGGGAGGGTCTCTGCCAATAATAATCTCAATCTTTGTAGAAGAATAGAGGCATTTTGAACAGCCCCCCATGAAACTCCGCATCCTGATGTTGCACATGGATGCCACTGACATACTGCCGGCAGGCATCTTCTCAGCAGTAGTTACTTGACATGCAAAATAATTTAGCATGGTAATCGTGGCAATGATATATTGCCACTATTACCACTGATATAAACATACATGCTGCCAGCAAGAATTGACTACTTTCCACCCTTTTGTACTATGTGATCTGGTGATAGCAATGGGGATCCACCAAACAAGAGAACACCAATGGGATGCATATACCCATGAAACTTCCTAAGTGAATAGTTTTCTTGAGCATATTTCTCCTACACCAGCCTTCCCAAAACTAGTGCTCCCCTGAAGTGTTGGTCTACCGCACCAGGTTCAAGTGCGCACTTACTGAAGCATTTCAGTAAGAGTGCCATGAATGGGTTACTGCTTCTGTTGCACTCTATGTAGCTTCAAGGTTAACCTTTGGTTTACTGCCAGGAATCTCACCCTGGCTATGTTCAAGGCAACTTAAGGGTGAGCATGAATATGCAATGCTGAACAAAATTGCTGTGAGCTCTGTGGAACAAAGGAAGCTACTTGAGTTTCCATTTGATATGTAGCCATGCAAAGATGTGATAGTAAAAAGCATTCCGGTTTGCATTAAGTAAAGATATAGCAGCCTTTTGGGCTCTTTGAATACTGCTCCTGAAAGCAACCTTGACTCATGGAACCAGTGATGCTGTATTTGTGCTATAGAATCATATTATATAATCATAGAACTGGAAGGGCCATCAAGTCAACCCCCCTGCTCAGTGCAAGGCTCCGGGTTAAAGTATCCTTGACAGATGGCTGTTTGTCTGCCCCCTGAATGCTTCCAATTTGGGAGAGCCCATGACCTAATATTGTTGAGCCAAATATCTCCTATCTTGTAACTGTGTATTTGGTTCCCTTTTCCTGAGTGCAGAACTTGGCATTTGTTCCAATTGAATTTCATTCTATTTGCTTTCAACCCAGCACTCTAACCTATCAAGATCACTTTGAATTTTGATTCTGTCTTCCAGGATATTAGCTATCCCACACAATTTTGTGTTATCTGCATTTGATCAACATTTCCTACAACTCTTTGTCCAAATCATTAATAAAAATGTTGAAGAGCACTGGTCCCGTGCCTGAGACCTGCTTGTTCCTTTGCCCCACAGAGAAGGTGCCATTGAAGAGTCCTTTTTGAGGCCGATTCTGTGGATCCACCTGGTAGTTGTTTCATCTAACCCACCTTAAGCTAGTTTCCTGATCAGAATGTCATGGGACACTTGGTCCCTCAGACCACAAGGGAGGTTACTCAATCAAAACATAAGATCAGATTAGCCTAGCAAGATTTGTTCCATGCTGGCTTCTAGTAATTATTCCATAGCCTTCAAGGTGCTTCCAGACTGATGTCTTTATTATCTACTCCAAATTTTTCCCCAGGGTTAAGTGTCAGAGTGACTGGTCTATAGCACCTAGGATTCTCTTTCCCCACCTTTTGAAGATAGGGTCAACATTAGTCCTACTCTAGACATCTGGCACTTCACCCATCCTCCATGATTTCTTAAAGATAATGGTTTTGAGAGTTCTTCTGTCAGTTCCTTTATTACTCTAGGAGTAATAAAGACCTGGGAGACTTGAACTCATTCAAAGGATTTAGTTGTTCCTCAATCATTTGTTTATTATTCTCAAGCTTGAATCCCTCTCTTTCACTTTGATTTCTGCTGGGAGCTCATAAACCTGCTTCTGGGAGAAGACTGAGCATATTGGCATTTTTTTGTTATCTATTATCAATTTACCTTCCTCATAGAGAAGTTGAACCACTATTTCTTTTACTGTGCATGTATCTGAAAAAAGCTTCTGGTTGCTTTTAATATCCCTTGCTAGCCTCAGCTTATTCTCAGCTTTAACCTTTAGTCTTCGACCTTGCTTTTCATTGTTCTGAGTTTATTAAAATCAGCTCTCCCAAAATCCTGAGTATGGGTATGGTTAAGCTCCATTTTGGTTTCCTTTAAAGGCAGGTACTCATATGTTGTAATCACTTTTTCCCAGAGTTTGCATTCCTTCCACTTTATCCACTAGGTCATTCCCATTAGTATTTAGGATAGCTGATCTTCTAGTTCCCTCCTCCACTTTCTGTAGAAGAGACTTATCAATGCATTTCAAGAATTTCTTGGAGGGGCCACTTTTGACACAATTTGTCGCCCAACAGATACCAGGGTAATTGAAGTCCTCCATTATTATCACATCACACTTTCTTGAAATATTGGCAATTAGTTTGACAAACATTTCGTCTCCATCTCCTTGACTGGATGGTTGGGGTAGATTCTATTGTGGTCTTTTTATTCTTTTTGACACATTTATTTTGACCCAGATGCTCTTGATGAGACTACCAGGTTCATCTGTCTGTATTTCTCTGTAGGAATAACTATTTTTAACATACAATGCAAATCCACCATCTCTTCTGTTCTTTTTGAACAAGTTAAACCCTTCATTTGCTCTATTTCAGTCATGGGAGTCATCCCACTATGTTTCAGTAATACCTATAATGTCGTATTTGCCTTTGGGTGTTAAGAGTGAACATTCATTCTGTTGCTTTCCCATACTCTGGACATTAGCATATAGATCAGGGGTCTCAAACTCGCAGCCCGCGGGCCAGTTGCGGCCCGTGGAACGATATTTTGTGGCCCCCACTTGATATCAAAGTTTAGTGATAGTGCGGCCCGCACGTTTTTCTCACACGTACTTGCGTGAGTCGTTACCCTGGGCACAATGTTCCCTCTAAGCTGCGCGCCGGGACGGGTGGGCCATGGGAGAGGGGCCCTGCGGCCTTCAAAGCGCTGGCGGCGCCTAGGATGGCCTCCAGGAGCAACACGGGATGAGCGGCCCACCTCCACCACGGTGGTGGAATACTTGATGCGGCCCAGCCTCACCCCCAGGTAAGTTGAGTTTGAGACCCCTGATATAGATGCTGAAGTCCATGTACTTTGAGGTCTGGCTTCTTTCCTACATTATTGTGCAGACCAATTTGGGGTATTACCAGAGCTCTTTCTCACTGCTACGCTGCATAAACCTTCATCCACAGTTGCCTCCAAATGCCTGTCTCCCTCTTCCGTAGGATTCATTTGAAAGTCCTCCTGATGAAATTCTTCATGCTATGACCAAACTCTTGTGATGTGCAACCTGTCCCTTGCCAGTGGTCCTCCTTCCAAGAGCAAAGTCTCTGCTCTCAGAATCCAAATCTCTCATATTGACACGGCTTTCATAGCCAGTTGTTCAGAGGCAGTATTTTTCTTTTCTTTCTATTCCTCTTTCAAGAACTAGGAGGATAGATGAAAAGACTAGCTGGGTCACATATTTGTTGTTTCCTTTCTAGAGCTTCAAAATCTGATGTGATTCCTTTGTAGTTCCATTTGGCAGTATAATTTGTTCCTAGGTGGATTAGAAGAAAGGGATATGTGTCGATTATAAGCTATCCAGAGACTTTACTATTGGACAGCATATAACATTTTATTTATGTGTAGAAATAAATAAATATTGGCTTTATGAGCTTTTGCAGTCTTTCAATCACATCTCTAGTTCATGCTCTAGGGCAGGGGTCTCAAACTCAGCTTACCTGGGGGCCGCTGGAAGTAGAGTCTGGGTGAGGCTGGGCCACATCAAGTATTCCACCACCGCGGTGGTGGTGGGCCGCTCATCCCGCGTCACTCCCGGAGGCCGTCCCGGGCACCGCTGGTGCTTTGAAGGCCACAGGGCCCCTCCCCCGTGGCCCACTCGTCCCGGCGCGCAGCTTAGAGGGAACATTGCGCCCAGGGTAACGACTCACGCAGGTGCGTGTGAGAAAAACGTGCGGGCCGCACTATCACTAAACTTTGATATCAAGTGGGGGCCACAAAATACCATCCCACAGGCCGCAATTGGCCTGCGGGCCGCGAGTTTGAGACCCCTGCTCTAGGGAGACAGTATATCTGGTGAGTCCATGGGTCATCGTAACATACTTATGTTTCAGTCCCATGCAATAAGGAGTCTCCCACAAGAACTACTCTTCTCTTCTTGGTCAACTGACATTGTGCATCTTGCTCCCTGTCACCCAGGTACCCTTGTAATTCTGCTTCTGCAGGCTGTCCTCTGGTCTCACCCTCCAGCAGCAGAAAGCATTTACTTAGCTTTAGTGGTTCCGTTGGTACAAAGTGTCTTCTGATCCTACTCACAACTGTGACCCTTCTCCTGGGAGTTCCCTCTTCACTGGCTTTCCTCAGCTCAGCATTTTTATATCCATTGTTGCTCTGGTGCTTCTTGTTCCTGCAGTTCCACTATTCTAAGTACTCTTCCTATTCTTTTATTCCTTGGAGGGTGAACATCAGCTACTTAAGAACTGCCACTGTTCGTCTTTTAGCATAACCAGCTTGTATTTATTGCACGTATATGCTATATTAGCCTCAGGCAGGAACGCAAACATTGCATGTACCTTGCAGGTCACTACTACTGAAGAGTCCTTTCCATCCTTTGCATGCTATAGAATAAGAAGGGGCAAATGTAGATGTTTTGGTTTTTGCACGTCGCTAGGCATGTGTGCTCCTGTCTTGAGCCAGGCAGTTGAAGTCTGCCTGGGGTTGACCTGAGTCCTTTCATAAGCTGTCCTTCTAGAATCTGTGAGCCTCCTCCCATGCTTGGCCTGTTCCTGCAAAGAAAGCTGAACTGAGAGGAAGTCCATAAACACTTGCAGACTCCCAGTTGCAACCGGCAACCTTCACTGTCAGATGCAGCCACCCAAACAGTTCCTGGCCACCAGCTTTCTTCCCTGCCTGCTGCTGTTGATGGAGGTGGCAGTGGCACCAGGCATGGAGTTGGGGTGCTGCAAACGGGTGTACCAGGTGCCAACCTTCTTCACCATCCGCTGCTGCTTCCACTGAGTGTGAAAGAGGAGTGCTACAAGTGGGTGCGCCAGGCACTGTTCCTGGCAAACAGTCTTCTTCCCATGCAGTGCAACTGGTGGAGGCAGTGCTGGGTGTGGAAGAGGGGCACTGTTTGTGCAGTGTATGGGACTCAGTTCCTAGAGAGCCCCTGTGAATGCTGGGAGCACTTGCCAAGAACTTGGGCTCAGGGCTACTGCAAAGTGGACCGGAGTCCAGGGAGTCAAGCCCAGGGAATCTGGTGGATTCCCATGCCCGGATGGATTCCTTGCATATCCTTAATTTGGCTTCTCTGCCTCTTGCCGTAACCTCCTCTCACTTCCCAGATTTCCTGTACTTCTAGTGCCTTCCAGATGTTTTGGGTCAATTCCAGTCAGCTCCTGGAGCCAGTTTGGCTAGTGGTCAGGATGCTGAGAGTTATCCAAAATATCTGGAGGTCATCAGGTTGTGGAAAGTTGCTGTACTGCAATGTAGGACAAGATTCAGTTTGCAGCTTGATCAGTTCACATTTTATGTATTATTTGTTTTTAGAGATTGTGCATCTTTGCATGACCACTTTATGACACACAGTTATTTGTTGTTAGTGGAAAATGGAAGCTCTAACACTAAACTGGATCACAAGCGGTTGGGCATTGTCAGCGTTCGCATTATGGTCCACGAGTGGCCAATGGCATCCAGCTCCAACTTACAGTTGATTGTTGTTCAGGAGGAAGTGACAGAAATTGATGGAAAGCAGGTAAATCATATTTCTTTCCCTTGCTATTTCCATTCTCCTCTTCCCCCTGCTTGTGATCCTCTTCTGTTCACCCTGAAATTCCTGCTACATTCACCTTATCTCTAAACTTAAGGGCGTGTGGGGAGGGAAGGGGATGAGGAACAAGAAAGAAAGGCTACAACTGTGGAGTGGTGAGGAATGGTGACGTAGTGGTTAGTTGCAAAGGGTCAAAGAGGGAGGGAAGGCTGTTGCAGTGATGGTGCACATGCAGGGCCATACAGAGAATGGAAGGGCTGCAGGTTGGGTTCAGATGACATGCCACATGTTTAACCTATGATGTGCTGCAGCGCACATGGGCACCAGGCTTCATAGACAATCCTGTGTTGTGGGTTGCCATGTCATATGACCCCAGCAAGCTTGGGTTAACGGTCAAAGAACAAATGCATAATAATAAAACAGACCGTGCATTTTTTCAAGGGTTAACCATGCTTGCCAGGTTTGCACATCAGGACAACTCATGAGTGAGTGTGGCATATTCAAAATGGCAGCCTTAGTTTGGGCTGTCATATTGTGTGAACAGCCCCTCTGTCACCACCAGTGCTCGAATCAAATAGGAGGTACAACGCAGATTAATATAATGGCACTTAACTAGCAGCAGTTGAATTTTCAGTTCATTTCCTAATGAACTTACCCTTTTAATTGCCATAGTATGCTGAGCTGATTTTAGTTTCTCAGGGCATTTTTACCATTATCTCAGGATCTTTTTCCTGGGTTGTCCTCCCCAACACAACCTCACTTTTCTAAAAGTGGGTATGTCCAAATATATTTCACTGCGAACTCAAGACTGAAATCTTATCTGTCATTCCGCTGTTGAATCTTTATGAGATTTGTAACTTGAAACCTTATGGTGCTGTGTACAGAAAGTGTGATGCTAATGGGCGGCCTTTAAACAGATGATGATGATGATGATGCCGCCGCTTCCAGTGCCACCAGTAGGCTTAAGACATTAGAAGTTACTTGTGATTCGTGCTGCCTGGAAGAATATGTAGCAAAATCACTTTGTATTGGAAAATTCTTACTGAAAGATGTGTGAATTGTGCCAAGTGCAGTTAGTTGGAATTAAATGACTCAGTAGTTCCAAATAAGTGTGATTAGGAGCATCTGCTGCTGCTGCTATTGTTCCAGCTTCTGCAATCTTTTCAGAGACTGGATGGTTCTCCATAAAACGGAAGAGAAAGCTAGCAGTCACTCAAGGGAGTAGTGGGATATGTTTGCCTCATAATTCCTGAAATTAAAGTTAGAGCACCCTCATTTTGGCCGATACGATATACGTATCTGTAACATGCTTTGATGAATTCTGTGCTGTCAAGAAAACAGAGCTTGGTTTGTTAATGTCAACCATTTGGGAAAGACAATACAAAATTGGTTGTTTGGTTGTGAACTCTGGGTTGTTTAAACTATGGGCGAACCCAGAACCGTGGATTGTTTTGGTAGATGACAAAGACAGTTGGCAGCAGTGGTAAAAAGAACCCCAGCAGCTCTACATGCTAGTACTACAATATCAAGAAGCTGTTTGAGATACAAGAAAGGAGCAGATGTAGGAGGAGCAGATTAGACAAAGAACCTCGGAACTGAGAGAACAACGGTTTGTTTTTCTGCCAGACAAACCCTGGTAGGGAAACAAATGAGGGCTTAAATAAACCATACACTGCTTTCCCTATTGCTATTATGTTTATGCCCTGCCTTTGTTCCTCTTGCAAAGAACCCAAGCTCTTCTCCTCTGTATTTTATTCCCAGAGCAACCTTGTGGGATAAGTTAGGCTGAGAGGCCAGCAGCAGCCAGTGAGCTTTACAGCTGAAAGGAGACTAGAATGCATTCACCTGAGTCCCAGTTCAACACTCCAACCCTTGTACCTCACTGTTTGGCGAGACTGAGGGTTCTGTCACTTCTTTAGAGACAGGATTACTTTTCCTTCTTTCAAAGTGCCGAGACATGAAGGGATGCCATATAAAAGTTTTATAAAATAAATAAACAAACAAATATTAAATAGATAACTTATGAATAGTTAAGCATAAGTTACATGGTGTGAGTCGGGGAGTGGGGGTGGGCTGAACCTCAGAGAAACAAATTCAGCCTGGGGGTCCCAGTCTGGTCCTCCCGGATTCACCAGCTGGCCATGCCACTTTTCCCACATTTTCCCACTACCTGCCCCCTCCATCCAATGGCCTATTGCTTGGTGATTTCCAGGACGTTTTCTTTCCTTTTTTAAAAAAGGGTGAAATGGTTCACAAAGGTTCAGTTACAAGGAACAGAACCTGGTAAGTTGGTTTTGGTTCCTTGCCAGATAAAGATGGGGTATGAATATAATGTAATTTAAAATACTGGCAGAAAGAGGTTTAAGTTAAAATATGCTAGTGCTTTGATTGCACCCCTCCCTTTTGCCTTTGGCCCCATCCATCCTTGGAATGAAACCCCCATGAATTGCTTTGAAATTGAACCTGAACCTGACCCTTGGCTTGAAAGGATTCCACACCTTTGTATTACATTATAATGCCACAGACACTTTACATTCAGTATCATACCTGTGGTCAAAACATAACAGATATTTGCTGAAGAATTCAAACAGTGGATACTGCTGATGCTGGCCAGTTAGATACCTTGATCCAGCAACAGGTTTCTACTCACAAACCAGCTTCTTTATGAATACAGGACTCCCATCAAATAGGTGGCTTATGCATAGTGATCCTGTACTATCCTGGGGAAGCATTGCATCTCCATTGCTTCCAAAAGCAAATTTGTACTATTGGGAGGTTCAAAGTTAATAATTAGAACCTTCAAAGCTTTTCTCAGTTCCATTGAAAGAAACATTTCCAGTGACAATAAAAAGATCAAAAGCTTTAAAAAGATTAGCTTATGAGTGGCTCCTAAAATGAACCTTGGCAGTTCTACAAACAAAAAGCTTAAAAAAATACAGCTGCATAAAATTTGATGACCATGTATACAAAATCCTTGAAAGATATGTCAGTATTTATCTTCCATGGTCATTCCTGCAGTGATTATTAAAAAGATAGGCATGCGTGTGTTCTTTTTAATAAAAAGATAAGACAAGTTTTGTACTCAGGGTGCGCATTCACTGCCCAAAGATAGGTAGCACCAATAACCTTTAGACAACATTATGATAGATTTGATGGGACAGGGCATACCAGAAAAGAAACTTCGCATTCATGCTGGAGGAAAAATGTGCATTTGGGATCTACGACTAAGCTAGCAATGCAGTCCTTTTAAGCAAGGGTTGGCAAAGTGGCTTTTGCAAGCACACTTCCATCCTGAGTGAATTAAGGAAAGGAGGCAGCTTGCTGCTGCTTCACATCCCAACACTTGGCCACAATATTGTCCAAGGGTTGCAGGTTATGTTTTGAGTGTTTGGTCACTTGCATCCAGAACTGGGTGCTGTTTGGAAGGGCACAGACTATTTACTGCTTCCCTACAGTCTAACATAGGCAGTCCCTTTCTTCCTCAACTAGGCAGATGCCTTTGGTGGTTTTCTCTACCATGCAGGCACTAATGCAAGTTCCTCCCCATAGTGCATGGGGAGAGATGGTTTTGATTTTCCTACTTCCTACTATTTTTCAGACTGCCCAGAATTGCTGCCAACAGCAGAAACCTTAAACTACCTTTTGTGCACCCTCCCTTTCCTTCCCTCTCACAATAGCCTCTTAGGCCATTATTGAATACTTACTCTCTCCCCCAAGATACTGGGAACTCAGATCAACGACTGAAAGTGGTAACTTATAATATGCAAAGGCAAAAGTAGCATTTGGTACAATTTCATCTTAATGTCTTTCCTTTTTTAATTAATTTGCTGAAGCAAATTGCTGTTGCTAGTAAGTGCCGTTTTTTCTTATTTCCTGTGCTCTGCTTGATAAGAGGAAATATTTGACCTTTTTCTACTGGAGTAGGTCACTTTCTTTGTGAAATTCTGTACCATTTACACACTTTTCTCAGTTTTACAATTTCTCCAAGGAGACTGTTCATATTGTTGCACTTTTTTGCAGGTTCAGCAAGATGATGTGACTGAAATAGATATATTGGTAAAGGACTCAAGAGTCCTTCGACACACAAATTACACTGTTCCACTGAAGGAAAGTATGCTGTATTCCATCCCCAGAGACAATGATGCCTTATTCACACTTCCAAACATTGCAGGAAAAGGTACACAATCACAATTCAGTTCAACTTTCTGACATGTATTCTCTGTTATAGAAGGTGCTGTTACCATTTAAGTTTGCTTTGTTCATTATAATCTTAGGATCCACACACCAGAAAAGGGAGAACTTAATTAATGAAAGTAGGATGCAATCCGATGATGCTGCCTGTCACTCTCTAAGCTCAGGAGGGTGACAGGCATCTGTGGAGTGTGGGGAGAAGGTGGAGGTGAAGGTAATCTGCTTTCAGATTGCAAAGCATTGAAAAGGCTGGTTTTGGCTGGCTAAGTGTGGTTCTTTGAAGTGAGAGGGATAGAGGCTGAAGTGCTGCCGGGATATATCTTGTTTATCTTGTATCTAATCTTGGTGTTGCTCATCTTTTCCCCTCTCATCCCTGGGAGCTTCCCCAGAAGCTTTTCTCTGAGGTTGCTTGGAGAAGCAGGTGGCTGTTGGGGGAATGAGAGGAACCTGAGCAGGGATTCTGTCTTGCAAAGTTGGAGCGATTTTCAGACCTTGTCTCTGGGAAGCCAAAAAGGCCTGTGGCTGTCCAGTGGCCATAGGATTGTGCTGCTATTAATGAATGACTTTGAAAATGTTTTGGGGCCATTTCCCCAATGGTCAAATTGGTAAACACTTTTAAACAAAAACATAGTAAGACAAAAGCATTAGAAAGTAGCAAGTGAAAGAAAAAGTAGAGGTGGAAATCTAATGGCAGTAAAAATGTCTTTCAGAAAACAGTCAGAGATTGCTTGTTTTCACATTTTAAAGCAGGACAAATTAATGAGGTAATGTTTGGCTTTTCCTTTGTACTATCCTTGTGAAATAGGCAGTTTTGAACTTCTCAAATGGAGGAAAAGTTTACTTTTTGTCTCCAAACTGCTTCTTTTCAATGTCATCTACAAAGATGAAATTCACAACAAAAAACTAACCTGTTCTTCTTTATATTGCTTTAAGTGGATGTTGAAAGTCCACTACAAACAACCAGCCACTATCTTCTCAGACAAGTAGAAACGACAATTGATGAAGAGACAATGCCTGGCAAATTGCCAGAGACTCCCCTCCGAACAGAACTTCCATCCTCCTATAAGGTATGTTTATTGACCTCATCGCTTGGTGAAGGGGATTTCTTGCATGGAGACACTCCGGGAGTCTACTAGTGTGCGGAGATTGGATAGGCGGGCAGAGTACTGTTGATATATCAGCTCAGACCATCGCTCCATTTGGTTCAGTACTGTCTGCACCAGCCTTCCCAACTTGATGCTTTCCAAGTATTTTGCTCTAGAGTTTCCCAGCATTCCTGGACATTGGCTGTGCTGAGTGGGGCTGATGGAGTTGCAGTCCAAAACATCTGGAAGGTGCCCAGTTGGGGAAGGCTGGTCTGCCTAGATGACCAGTGCCTCTCCTGGGTTTCAGACAAGAGTGTTTCACAGCCACGAACTGAACTTGAGGAACTTGGCATAAAATTGTTTTTCTTTCCCATTCAGCTCTGTTCCGGATTCTTGTAGAAAAAGATACAATAAATCTGATTTTTGCTTAGGTTGGGTCTTCTCATTTCTTTCTCATTTGAAGCCGAGTGCCTGGAGGAGACCTTTTTCCTGCCTCAGGCTTTTATGTAACTTGTGAGGGGAACAATGGATCGAGGCTTAAGGATGATGATCTCATTGTTTTTCTCACGAGCCAAAGACAGGATAAGCTAGGATCGATGATAATACAACTCTGTGGTGTGGTGCTTAGAATGTTGGACTGGAACCCAGGAGAGCTGGGTTTGCGTTCCCACTAGGCCATGGGGCTCATTGGGTGGTGTTGGGCAAGTCATTGTCTCAGCCTACCTCACAGGGTTGATACACTAGAGAAGAGGAGCAGGTATGCCCCTATGGCACCCTTTGGAAGAAGGATGAGATACAACAGTAACATAATAAATAAACATGAACAGGAAATGGAAAGGCAATCCAGTGGCCAAGGTATATGAACAAAATATATGTATATCCCCACATACTTACATATCCACATACGTGTGTGTGTGTGTAAAATAAACTGTGGATATGGCCTTTTTCCTGGGGCAAATGTTAATTGTAGAGGGATAAAAGCAAAAGAACAAGGTGAAAGTGTCTGGAACTAGGAAAAACATACGGAAATATAATGAACTGGTTAGCCACTGCACAGAATATAAGATCCAAGGAAAGGACAGGGTAAGTCACACTGGCACTGGTACTGGTCTGTGTCAAAGAGAGCACTGTGTGCTATAAAGTGAAACCCATCAGAAGTTTAATCCAGCAAGTACTATTGGTAGAAATAGCAATATTAAAATATTAATATTTAAATTAATATTTAATATCAAAATAACAATATTAAATAGCAAAAATTGATATTGTATTGTGGACATGTTGTCACTCTCTTGACCAAACCTGATGATAATCTAAAGGAAAAGAAAAGAGATGGGGTAGTTGACAAAAGATAAATTATTGTGATAATGGGCAACGTCAGCTAATCTCACTTTGGATCATTGTATAACCAGATCAAAACAAAGATACAAACTATTTTGCCATGAAGTTCATCACTCAAAACACATGTGAAGTCAACAAGAAAGGATATGACCCTTAATTTAGAGATAATTGTTTCCAAATATTTGAGAATTTGAATTTATTTCAATTGATATGTTGTCCAGAAAGTCTCTTTTAATTTCAGAAGAAGAAATTTCCAAGCACAAAATAATCCTTCAACTAGGATTATTAAAAGAGGTTAGAAAGCCCATCTGGGCACTTGGGGGTTACTTTAAATTGCTATAATAAAGGAGATAAAATCCATGCAGTGGATTCAGGGTGTAAATAAATGCAAGAGAACACACACAGCACAAAGTTTCATGAAATGTGCAAGTTGATAAGGTAAGCAGCGAAAGCATTCAAGGAAAAACATTTTGGGGAATTTCAAGCTGATGGCAGGGATAGGTGGGAACAGAAAATACTCCTTCCATGAACTTCCCCCTCTTTTGGCTTTTCTTAGAATGCAAGTGTCTGATCAAAAGCAGTATACTTTTGAATATCGGATGCATTGTAGTCTGCCTTTTGACTTCGCAGATGCATCTAGCCAGCTAGTGCTGGCCCAGATGGACTAATGGCTTGATCCACTGGGCCTCTTTTTAAGTTTTCAGTGGAACTTAGAGATACTTCATTTGGCGGAAAACATACCCAAAATTTATGGTTTATTTGTCAGTAAACAAGTAATGACTGAGATCTAAAAATCATTGGGTTTGGGCATTTGGCCTACAGCAAAAGGTTCACAGACTGTATTGTGTCAAATAGTAACATGCTGCCTTCTGTGAGGCTCAGAATCTCAGGGATTTCATTGACATTTCAGGTAATGTGCCAGTGGGTGGAAGAACTGAGGAAAGAGCTTTGCAGACTCTGGCTTAACTCCTTCCCAGTGTTCTTTAATCTTATGGAGGTCATTGTGGTTGGAGTGGTTGGAGCAGCTTTAATCATAAAAGTCTTAAAAGTGTGCTGTCCCTCATGTGAACCTAGGTAAGTACTTTTTATCTAAGGTAGGTAGGTACTTTTCACTCGTAATGGAAGACATGCTAGAGGAGTTTTGATTAACAAATAATAGCTTTGTGCTCACACCTGTAGTGTCAAAACTAGGCCCAGTTTCACTGGTGCAGGACTTCCCAAAATACTGGAATAAAGAGATGGACAAATGTGAATATAGCACACTTTAATAACTTTTACTCATTTTTCTGTATTTCAAATGGGATTGTCTTATTTTTATTTTATTAAAACTCTCTTTTGAACCCACTGCCTGAAAAGAATTCTAAGGTGAGGAATTGGGTCAGCTGGCCACTAAAGGAAAGTGGGAAGGCATCACCTGCACGGAAGGGAAGGAAGAAAACTTCCACGTGCACAGGCAGCATATAATTTTACGCCCAACACATTCTGAACTTTAGTAACAAAAGGAATATACAAAATAAAAATTTCTACATGCTTAGTTAATAAATCTTGGGAATGTTTCATAACTTGTCAACAGAATGGTGGGGAAAGGGCAGCCAAATTATGGTGCGCAGTATGGTTAGAGCATTGAGGTGGGACTTGGGAGATCTAGATTCTAGTCTCTGCTTGGCTATGAAGCCAATCTCACTGGGAGTCTTTGAGCCAGTCACCTACTCCAGCTCTCCATGGTTGTTGTGAGGATAAAATGGAATGGAGCACCACCATGTAAGCCACCTCAGTTTCCTTGTAAGAAGCAAAAAGGCAGGTGAATAAATACATAAATAACAAAACTAAATGGCCCAGAATAAACACTCGTTGCAATAGAAAGTCAGTGGGTTGGATCTGGCTTCTTTTTTGCTAGAAGGTGCATTCCTTGAGAAGTAGAGGAATGGAGAGCATTGCCCGTTTCCACCACATCTGCAGCCCCAGTGGTGTGTTCTCCATTGACCCCAGTCATCCAGAGCAGACCTGGGTGAAACAGGGCAGGCACATTTCGGACTGGTAGGGGTTTTTTTTTTTTTTTTTGAAAACCCAAGGTGTGCAACCAGAGCCAGACACAAAAAGGAACCAAGACAGTTATTTACTGTGCTTGCTGAACCATGCGCTTCCATATATAAAATTTTACATGTGAGTAACCAGCAAAGACAGGGCAAAGAAATAGAAGAAAACAGTAGAATAGGGAAGACCAGAGATCTCTTCAAGAAAATTGGGGATATGAAGGGAACGTTTCATGCAAAGATGGGCATGATAAAGGACCAAAATGGCAGGGACCTAACAGAGGCAGAAAAGATTAAGAAGAGGTGGCAAGATTACACAAAAGAACTGCACAAGAAAGAGCTTAACGTTCCTGATAACCACGATGGGGTGGTTACTGACCTCGAGCCAGACATCCTGGAATGTGAAGTCAAATGGGCCTTAGGAAGTCTGAGCAACAACAAAGCTAGTGGAGGCGACAGTATTCCAGCTGAGCTATTCAAAATCTTAAAGACGATGCAGTAAAAGTGCTACACTCAATATGCCAGCTAATTTGGAAAACTCTACAGGGCCGCAGGATTGGAAAATGTCAGTTTACATTCTGTTTCCAAAGAAGGGCAATGCCAAAGAATGTTCAAACTACCGCACCATTGCACTCATTTCACATGCTAGCAAAGTTATGCTCAAAATCCTACAAGCTAGGCTCCAGCAGTATGTGGACCGATAACTACCAGAAGTACAGGCAGGATTTCAAAGAGAGAGAGGAACTAGAGATCAAATTGCCAACATACGCTGGATCATGGAGAAAGCTAGGGAGTTCCAGAAAAACATCTACTTCTGCTTCATTGACTATGCTAAAGCCTTTGATTGTGTGGATCACAACACATTGTCGCAAGTTCTGAGTACCAGACCATCTTATTTGTCTCTTGAGAAACCTATACGCGGGTCAAGAAGCAACAGTGAGAACTGGACACGGAACCACTGAATGGTTCAAAATTGAGAAAGGAATTCGGCAAGGCTGTATATTGTCACCCTGCCTATGTAACTTGTATGCACAGCACAGCATGCGAAAGGCAGGGCTAGATGAATCATCTGTTGGAATTAAGATTGTTGGGAGAAATAACAACCTCAGATATGCAGATGATACCACTCTAATGGCAGAAAGTGAAGAGGAACTAAAGAGCCTCTTGATGTGGGTGAAGGAGGAGAGCACAAAAGTTGGCTTGAAACTCAACATTAAGAAAACTAAGATCATGGCATCCGGTCCTCTCACTTCCTGGCAAATAGATGGGGAAGACATGGAGGTAGTGACAGATTTTATTTTCCTGGGCTCCAA
>NW_025335268.1:39273013-39273554 GCF_004798865.1 Varanus komodoensis | reverse complement strand
TGGCATCCGGTCCTCTCACTTCCTGGCAAATAGATGGGGAAGAAATGGAGGTAGTGACAGATTTTATTTTCCTGGGCTCCAAGATCACTGCAGATGGGGACTGCAGCCAGAAATTAAAAGACGCCTGCTCCTGGGGAGGGAAGCTATGGCAAATCTAGACAGCATACTAAAAAGCAGAGACATCACCCTGCCGACAAAAGTGCATATAGTCAAGGCTATGGCTTTCCCAGTTGCAATGTATGGCTGTGAAAGTTGGACCATAAGGAAGGCTGAGCGCTGAAGAATTGAGGCCATTGAATGTGGTGCTGGAGGAGACTCCTGCGAGTCCCTTGGACTGCAAGGCAATCAAACAGGTCAGTCCTAGAGGAGATCAACCCTGACTGCTCTTTAGAAGGCCAGATACTGAAGTTGAAACTCAAATACTTTGGCCACCTAATGAGAAGGAAGGACTCCCTAGAGAAGAGCCTAATGCTGGGAACAATAGATGGCAAAAGAAGAAGGGGACGGCAGAGGATGAGGTAGCTAGATGGAGTCACTGAAG